>NC_090266.1:1180102762-1180310262 GCF_040414725.1 Anabrus simplex
GATACAAATTAAGAGGAGGAGGAGGAGGAGGACGACCTCGTCCAGGCGGTCTCACCTGCTATGCTGAACAGGGGGCCTTGTTGGGGGATGGGAAGATCGGAAGGGATAGACAAGGAAGTGGGAAGAAAGCGGCCGTGGCCTTACGTTAGGTACCAACCGGACATTTGCCTGAAGAAGTGGGAAACCACGGAAAACCACTTCGAGGATGGCTGAGGTGGGAACCTCCCGAGGCTGAGTCGACCCCGTTCCAGCCCTTGTACCACTTTTCAAATTTTGTGGTAGAGCCTGGAAACGAACCCCGGCCTCCGGGGATGGCAGCTAATCACACTAACCACTACACTACACAAGCGGACAAAAAGCGTATCCTCAATATTTAAAAAAGTAGGCCTACGGAAAATTAGCTTTCGGTTACTACAGCTAATTATTTTTGACTATTGCGGGGCTGAGTGGTTCAGATTGCTGAGGCGCTGGCCTTCTGGCCCCAACTTGGCAATTTCAATCCTGGCTCAGTCCGGTGGTACTTGAAGGTGTTCAAATATATCAGCGTCGTGTCGGTAGAATTACTGGTACGTAAAAGAAATCCTGACCGAGCTCGATAGCTGCAGTCGCTTAAGTGCGGCCAGTATCCAGTATTCGGGAGATAGTAGGTTCGAACCCCACTGTCGGTAGCCCTGAAAATGGTTTTTCGTGGTTTCCCATTTTCACACCAGGCAAATGCTGGGGCTGTACCTTAATTAAGGCCACGGCCGCTTCCTTCCCACTCCTAGCCCTTTCCTGTCCTATCGTCGCCATAAGACCTATCTGTGTCGATGCGACGTAAAGCAACTAGCAAAAAAAAAATCCTGTGGGACTAAATTACGGCACTTTGGCGCCTCCGAAAAACCGTGAAAGTAGTTAGTGAGACGTAAAGCAAATAACATTATTATTATAGCTCTGACTAATAGACAAATTTCACCCTAACTAAGTATATAGGTGTTCATGATCACGCCGTACGCAGTCCCGAAACCAAACACTAACAAGATAAACCTACCGCAACATTGAAAATAAAGCAATGGGAAGCCAAACAGATTTCCGTAAACAAATTAAGGCAATGTGATATTCATGGCGGACTTACGTAACCTACCTTCATTCTTTTCTACATTACCATTGTTTATTTTCAAGAAACGAGCTTGCATCCGGGAGATAGTGGGTTCGAATCTCACTGTCGGCAGCCCTGAAGATGATTGTCCATGGTTTCCCCTTTCACACCAGGGAAATGCTGGGGTTGTACCTTAATTAAGGACACGGCTGCTTCCTTCCAACTCCCAGGCCTTTCCTATCCCATCGTCGCCATAAGACCTATCTGTGTCGGTGCGACGTAAAGCCAGTAGTATTTTCAAGGAAAAGTATTTAATATCTATGTATAAGTTTACTAAAACAAACAATAACAATATAATTACATCATTAGGGGCATGTGACGATATGACCATGCTGCCATTAGAAAGCTAACTTCAATGTTTAATAGAACTGAGTTCAGGAAGTTAAGCCCTCGGTTGCTCCTGCTATAATGGTCCTAACGTAAGACAAAAAATTTAAGACTCACTAAGTTGGTCTACATTGAACTCATAACCGTGGCATTAATAGCCCCGAAAGCAAACGACGACAACAACAACAACAACAACAACAACAACAACAACCTAACATAAACATAGGGAAGAAATCATTCCAAAGCCTAACCTATTTGCGTAAACAAACTAACACAATGTGAAATACACGGCCGACACAAACCCTTGGTTCCTTCCAAGAAAATATATTAATATTTATGTATAAGTTTACTATAGCAAACAACAACAACAACAACCACCTAACATAAACATAGGGAAGAAATCATTCCAAAGCCTAACCTATTTGCGTAAATGAACTAAAACAATGTGAAATTCACTGATATTCCCTCCAACAAAATATATTAATATTTATGCACAAGTTTACTAAAGCAAACAACAACAAAAACACCAACAATGATAAGAACCTACCATAAACATAGGGAATAAAAATTCCAAAACCTAACCTATTTACGTACACGAACTAAAGCAATGTAAAATTCACGGCCGACACAAACCCTTGGTTCCTTCCAAGAAAATACATTAATATTTATGTACAAGTTTACTAAAGCAAACACCACCAACAACAACAACCTATCATAAACATAGGGAAGAAAACCTTCCAAAGCCTAACCTATTTGCGTACACGAACTAAAACAATGTAAAATTCACGGCCGACACAAACCCTTGGTTCCTTCCAAGAAAATATATTAATATTTATATACAGGTTTACTAAAGCAAACAACAACAACAACAACAACAACCTATCATAAACATAGGGAAGAAAACCTTCCAAAGCCTAACCTATTTGCGTACACGAACTAAAACAATGTAAAATTCACGGCCGACACAAACCCTTGGTTCCTTCCAAGAAAATATATTAATATTTATATACAGGTTTACTAAAGCAAACAACAACAACAACAACAACAACAACAATACAATACAATAAACGACGAACATTCCCCTCTGTATATCCCTTGGTACTTCTCAAGAACGAAAACTTATTTTCAATTACAAGCTTACTGCACTAATTTAGTATCCATATCAATCAACTGCATCTCGTATCTTCTATTACTTGTGGTTCTATTATTTGTACGCTCTTAATATTGAACACGCACGTTTCAACGACTGGTACCTAGTTCTTCACTCAAGCCATAGGTAATACGATTGATGTCACAAGCTTCAACACCAACAACCTAACCTTAGTTCTCAGTTTAGCTTTGGCTACAAAGAACTACCATCCGCCCCGAAAGTCTTCGAAAATACCACAAAAGACGTAAACGACTGGATAATTCATTCTTTTATTCTAGACACATAATAAAAATAAGAAGTACCGGTACCAATCAGTTTTCTGGTCATGCCAACTATTTGTTAAGTTGCTGTAACTCCTTTACGATTCAATTAGGTTCAGTACTTACCACATAAGGGGTATTAATTGCCTAGTTCACGGACATTATGGCCATTTCAAATTATGAACAATGACAACTTAACTATTAACAACACAATTGTACACTTATTACTATCAGATACGTTAAGATGTAGCTTTGCAACCAAAATCAAGTTTGTTTACTTTTTAATGCGCGAAGTGTCCTACAGATAGCAGTACTAAATTTACTACCAACTGTATAATCACTTCAATTAAGATTGATCGATTATTCATTCCTTTGTGTTAACAAGTCCCATATTACGTAGTTTGCACCTAAAGTAACACGGTATGAAGTTTAAATAAGTTTCAAAGTTTATGTTCTTGCTATGGTTAACTAACGACAATTTAGTAACTCACATGTAACCAGTTGTTTGGTCCAATTAGAAGACAGCTCCGTATTTATAAGATGGATACACAATTTATAATTTAATGCTACCAATATAATATTTCTCAATCTTGGGAGATACATTCAACATCTGATGAGCATGTACACTTAATGTAACATTTACCTTCTGTCACAACATTCGAACGATGGATGCCAGTTCAAGCATGATTCTTAAATATTTACACTTCATACGTCGCGGTTTGAATTGAACCCTACGATAGTCAGGAAAGGTGAAGTGTGTCGTTTAAATAGAGAATCCAATTCACCGAGCCTTTTTACCATACTTCATTAAGTCTCAGTCCCTTTGCCATCGTTTTACCCACACCCAGTTATAACACTGGTTAAAGTCTCCTACAGTGTTGTTTTCCATTGTAGCTACTGTTCCAGTGTTAAACTATAGGGCCTACATTATGGTCGATATGATTTATGTTTGTTTCTTTGTTCTTGAGTGAAGTGTTAATAAATACAGGGTCGCTCGTTTAGATCGTGGCGTGCCTTGTAAAGAAGGCGAGATTTTTGGAGGGATGGAGTGTTTTCATTCTGTAACTCCAAGTAATACTGTGGCGTAGTGGTTAGTGTGATTATCTGCCACCCCCGGAGGCCCGGGTTCGATTCCCTGCTCTGCCACGAAATTTGAAATGTGGTACGAGGACTCGAACGGGGTCCTCTCAGCCTCGGGAGGTCAACTGAGTAGAGGGGGTTCGATTCCCACCTCAACCATCCTCAAAGTGTATTTCTGTGGTTTCCCAGTTCTCCTCCAGGAAAATACCGGGATAGTATTTAACTTAAGGCCACGGCCGCCTCCTTTCTTGTCTATTTTGCTAGTGGCTTTATGTTGCACCAACACGGATAGGTCTTATGGCGACGATGGGATAGGAAAGGCCTAGGAGTTGGAAGGAAGCGACCGTGGCCTTAAGGTACAGCTCCAGCATTTGCCTGGTGTGAAAATGGGAAACCACGGAAAACCATCTTCAGGACTGCCGACAGTGGGATTCGAACCCACTATCTCCTAGATGCAAGCTCAAAGCTGCGCGCTCCTAATCGCACGGCCAACTTGCCCGGTTTTTCTTGTCTATCCCTTCCAATATTTACATACACCCCCACCCACAAGGCCCCTGTTAAGCAGAGCAGGTGACGCCACCTGGGCGACGTGCTGATCCTCCTCCCCATTTGTATCACCAACTCAAAAGTCTCATGCTCCAGGACACTGCACTTCAGGCGGTGGAGGTGGGATCCCACGCTGAGTCCGAGGGAAAAGCCAACCGTGGACGATGAACAGTGTAAGAAAGAGAGAAAGAAAGAAGGAAAGAAAGGTATAGGTACTAAAGTCGTAATTACTTTAAGTTCAGTTTTTGTTTGTTTGTTTGTTTGTTTGTTTGTTTGTTTGTTTCTAAAGGCATCTTGGGAAAAGGGCTAACCAGAATTTCTCGAAACTCGGTAAAGTTCAGGGATAAGCGGTATATTATTTGATTAGTATACAGTGGCGCAGCGCCAGCCCCGCGGTGTAGGGGTACCGTGCCTGCCTCTTACCCGGAGGACCCGGGTTCGATTACCAGCTAGGTCAAGGATTTTTACCTGGATCTCCGAGGGCTGGTTCGAGGTCCACGTGATTACGATTGAGGAGCAATCTGACGGTGAGATGGGGTCCTCGGTCTAGAAATCCAAGAATAATGGCCGAGAGGATTCGTTATACTAACCACACAACAACTGACATTATAATGTGCAGGCCTTCGGGCTGAGCAGCATTCGCTTGGTAGGCCAAGGCCCTTGGGAGCTCTTACGCAAAGGGATTTGGTTTGGTTTGTATACAGTGGCGTAGCAATGCAAAGGGAGCCAAAACAGGAAATGTCAAATTCCTCAGTTAATGTTATTTATGTCCGCCTCTGTAGTGTAATGGTTAGCATGATTAGCCGCCACCCACGGAGGCCCGAGTTCGATTCCCGGCTCTGCCACGAAATTTGAAAAGTGGAACGAGGGCTGGAACGGGGTCCACTCAGCTTCGTGAGGTCAACTGAGTAGATGTGAGTTCGATTCCCACCTCAGCCATCCTGGAAGTGGTTTTCCGTGGTTTCCAACTTCTCCTCCAGGTAAATGCCGGGATGGTACCTAGCTTAAGGCCAAGGCCACTTCCTTCCCTCTTCCTTGTCTATCCCTTCCAACCTTCCCATCCCCGCCTCCACAAGGCCCTTGTTCAAGATAGCAGGTGAGGCCACCTGGGTGAGGTACTGGTCCTCCTCCAAAGTTGTATCTCACGACTCAATGTCTCACGCTCCAGGACACTGCACTTCACGCGTTAGAGTTGGGATCCCTCGCTGAATCCGAGGTAAAATTCAACCCTAGAGGGTAAACAGATTAAGAAAGAAAGAAATATTATTTGTACCAAAACGCTGAACATTACAAAAATTGTGTGTAAAGTATAACTTCCGAGATTTTTCACCTCGTGCGGGGAATAATAACAGAGATATCCGCGATTATTACTTCATCACAAACTTGCAAGAATCTTCGGAAATATGAATTCTATCTAAAGAAATGTCTTCCTTTTCTTCGTCTTCGTATTAGTATTAGGGAAACGCGAAGAACTGATTTCTCGGAGAAGGATGGCAAAAAGAATCACAGAAAGGGGCGAGGGGAAATGAAAGACTCCTATGCCTTAATATCGTTAAGATTGTGACGGTGAATTATTTGCTTCGTTTCAGCCACCTTGTTCTTTGGAGGTAAATATATCTAAGACGACAGAAATAATGTTGTTGGAATAACTGAAGACTTAACTTTCTGAAAGAATTGAGTAGTCTGTCTGTCTGTCTGTCTGTCTGTCTGTCTGTCTGTCTGTTAGGTCATCAGCCCAGAGGCTGATTGGATCCTCAAATAGCACCACCAAAGGTTATGTGGTTATTAGGAAACCGCAAAAACCAATGGCAGCACCAAAATCAGGCGTACTAGGCAAGACGAGGAGTGAGGTAGTTTGCCATTGCTTTCCTCACTGGGTCAGAAAGTGCTATTGCAGCACGACTGACCCTATGAGCAACACCTTTCATAACACTCAGATGCACTAGTCGTGCTCTGAATGCCATTACTCAGCACCACCCATACCCCAGCAGCTTCCATATTGACACAGCCATGGATGAGACTGGGACTTCGGTGAAAGCTACACTTTACTCTGGCCTGTGCCAAGAGATGGATACAAAAGTACTGTACCCATCAAGAAATGGCAGCAGGCAAAAATTGAGTAGTATGTTTTGTAAACATTAATTTAACAGCTACATTTAGCACAATGGGTTAAGCTTCATTTACGCGTATCTTGACTAATACTATAGGAGCTGCCTGGCCGAGGCGGTAAAGGCGTGATCGGTTCGCTCGGAAGGACGTGGGTTCGATTCCCCGCCACAAAATTGAAAAATTTAAGAAACGAGATTTCCACTTCCGGAGTTGTGCAGGGCCCTGAGGTTCACTCAGCCTACACCAGGTTAATTTTTGGGAGCAAAGGCCTTCATGACGTGTATGGAGATGACTTCGCTGTGCAAAAAAGCCTTTTACGGGGTCGACGAACAGCAAAGTTTATGAACCAATATGGTATAAAGCTTCACAATATTACACACAAATAAACCGCACAGTAAGCGAGATAATTTAATAGCAGCCTATAATTTATATGCTGCAATACGTATCTTCAATCAGTACGGTAGTGTACATTAAGAAGTATGTAGGTGATAATACCCTACACGCACTCCTCCACCTCAGCTCGTACAAGCAAGCCTCACTGAAGTCTCGCATGGAGCGCTGATGTCCCCTTAAAGTTACATTGTTGCGCAAATTGAATCCTTCAAACCTATGCAATGGCACAAGATTACAGGTCAAATAACTGCGTAACAGTATCATTGAAGGCACTATATTAACTGTTCAAGGCAGCTGGCAGACATACCTTGGGTCTCCATCATACCGATAAAATAATATTTTTTTTCAAAAGGTCGTAATTTCCAGAGTTGTAAGTTCTTTGAATAGACACAAAGAAAAATTCCACGTGTGTGAAGCCGCGGGTAACAGCTAGTGTGTATAATTATACTGGTAACCATTGGTCTACTTATAATAATAATAATATTAATAATAATAATAATAATAATAATAATAATAATAATAATAATAATAATGGCGTCCACCTCGGTGGTGTAGTGGTTAGTATGATTAGTTGCCACCCTCGGGGGACCGGATGAGATTCCCAGCCTGCCACGAAATTTGAAAAGTGGTACGAGGGCTGGAACGGGGTCCATTTAGCCTCTGGAGGTCAACTGAAGAGATAGGGGTTCGATGCCTTCCTCAGTCATACGCGAAGTGGTTTTCCGTGGTTTCCCACTTCTCCTCCAGGCAAATGGAACCTAACGTAAGGTCACGGCTGCTTCCTTCCCTCTTCCTTGTCTATCCCCTCCCCCCCACAAGGCCCCTGTTTAGCATAGCAGGTGAGGCCGCCTGGGCGATGTACTGGTCCTCCGTCCCAATTGTATCCCCGGACCCACAGTCTCACGCTCCAGGACACTGCCCTCGAGGCGGAAAATGTGGGATACTTCGCTGAGTCCGAGGGAAAAACCAACCATGGGTGGTAAACGGATTAAGAAAGAAAGAAAGAAAGGCAGAAACAAAGAATAATAATGGTGTGTGGCCTCCGAAGAGGCCTTGTGCAGGTCTTTCGAGTTGACACCGCATAGGCGACTTGCGCGCCTGCGAGGATGGCGCCATATTTATGACGATTTTTAATGACGAAGACGTCATAATCACACAGATCCTGAGCCATCGGAATTAACTATTGAAGGTTAAAATACCCATCCGACCGGGAATCGAACCCGGGACCATCCGGACCGAAGGTCAGCAAGCTAGCCATTTAGCCGCGGAGCCGGACCATGGAAACTCGTGTTCTCATCGCGAGGTGGTCCAGCTCTTTTCAGGCACACCCGCGGTGGAGGTGAGCTGCATGTACCATTATAGTCATATAACAACCCTCCTGCAATTCCTAAATATCTGGCAGTACGGAGAATCGAATAATAATAATAATAATAATAATAATAATAATAATAATAATAATAATAATAATAATAATAATTTTTACATCCCACGAACTACTTTTTGACGGTTTTCGGAGACGCCGAGGTGCCGGAATTTAGTCCCGCAGGAGTTATTTTACGTGTCAGTAAATCTACCGACACGAGGGTGACATACTTGAGCACCTTCAAATGTCACCGGACTGAGCCAGGATCAAACCTGCCATGTTGGGGTCAGAAGGTCAGCGCCTCAACCGTCTGAGCCATTCAGCCCGGCGGTCTGCTTTGATTGTACATGCTATGCGAATTGAAGTATAAGCCTTCTTCCGTGGCCTGTCTCCCACTGTCTCCTGACTGCAAGCTGACTGCTACGTGACTCAACCCGCGGAGCCACTCACCCGGTAATAATAATAATAATAATAATAATAATAATAATAATAATAATAATAATAATAATAATAATAATAATAATAATAATAATAATAATAATAGTAATCGTACGCCTGTGTGGTGTAGTGGTTAGTGTGATTAGCTGCCACCCCCAGAGGCCCGGGCACGATTCCCGGCTCTGCCACAAAATTTGAAGAGTGGTGCGATAGCTGGAACGGGGTCCACTCAGCCTAGAGACGTCAACTGAGTAGAGGAAGGTTCTATTCCCAACTCAGCCATCCTGGAAGTGGTTTTCCGTTGTTTCCCCACTTCTCCAGGCAAATGCCGGGATTGTACCTAATTTAAGGCCACAGCCCCTTCCTTCCCTCTTCCTTGTCTATGCCTTCCAATCTTCCCATTCCTCCACAATGCCCCTGTTCAGTATAGCAGGTGTGGCCGCCTTGGTGAGGTACTAGTCCTCCTCTCCATTTGTATCCCCTGACCGAAAGTCTCACCCTCCAGGGCACTGCCCTTGAGGAAGTAGAGGAGGGATCACTCGCTAAGTTCGAGGGAAAAGCCAACTCTGGAGAGTAAACAGATTAAGGAGGAAACAACAACAATAATAATAATAATAATAATAATAATAATAATAATAATAATAATAATAATAATAATAATAATAATAATAATAATAATAATAATAACAATAACGTTTCTGAGTGGGTGTGTTACTTTATAAGCTTTGGTCATTTATAGTTATGTTTCTGTAACAGAATATCGGTCTGCTTATGATACGGGGTGTTCCTATAGGCTACATATGGGAAGTAATCGGGGGGGGGGGGGGAGGAGGGAGTCCCTATGAATATATTTCGTACGGTCGATCGTTTACGAGCTAAGTCTGCTTCAGTTCCCAGCTAAAAAAAAGGGGATAGTTTCGGGTCAGGCATGCCGTTACGGACATTGCTGTACTTCGCCATTGTGTGGTACAAGGTTGTCATCGAATACGTTGAATGTCTGGAATATTCGAACGTGAGGTGGCATATTCAGAGGTGCTTTCAGGCACATAGTGGGCATTTTGAAGACTTTATGTGTTAGAATGCAGTATCCCTGCTAGTACGCCAACATGACGACAGCTACTGTATTCGACGTGGGATGTGCCAGGTAAGACTATTCCCGTCCGCCTCTGTGGTGTAGTGGTTAGTGTGATTAGCTGCCACCCCCGAAGCTCCGGGTTCGATTTCCGGCTCTGCTACGAAATATGAAATGTGGTACGAGAGGACTTGAACTGGGTCCACTCAGCCTCGGGAGATCAGCGGAGTAGAGGGGTGTCCGATTTCCTCCTCAGCCATCCTCGAAGTGGTTTCCCACTTGAAGAGGAAGATCTCACTTGCTTCAAGTATGAATCATTATCATCCGTAAACATGGAGAGAAGTGTCTAACTAAGATGAGGTTTTCAAATTCGAATTTCTGTAACTCCATTGTGGTTAAGGCAAATGTGATTCCAGTTATACTTCTTTCTTAAACTGTTTACCCTCCAGGGTTGGTTTTTCCCTCGGACTCAGCGAGAGATCCACCTCTACCACCTCAAGGGCAGTGTCCTGGAGCGTGAGGCTTTGGGTCGGGAATACAACTGAGAAGGGTGACCAGTACCTCGCACAGACGGCCTCACCTGCTATGCTGAACAGGGGCATGTGGGGGATGGGAAGATTGGAAGGGATAGACAAGGAAGAGGGAAGGAAGCGGGCGTGGCCTTAAGTTAGGTACAATCCCGGCATTTGCCTGGAGGAGAAGTGGGAAACCATGGAAAACCACTTCGTGGATGGCTGAGGTGGGAATCGAACCCAACTCTACTCAGTTGACCTCCCAATGCTGAGTGGACCCCCTTTCAGCCCTCGTACCACTTAACAAGTTTCGTGGCGGAGCCGGGAATCGAATCCGGGCCTCCGGGAGTGGCAGCTAATCACACTAACCACTACACCACAGAGGCGGACTTCCAGTTATACTAATTTGAATTTATTTCTCCAGGATGTCCATTACGGGTTCGCTGAATCCATTCTAGGTGGAAAAAGTATTTCATTCTTAATTCTGGAAGTACATTTTTAACAAACACGGGTACCGAGCTCAATAGCTGCAGTCGCTTAATTGCGGCCAGTGTCCAGTATTCGGGAGATAGTGGGTTCGAACTCCACTGTCGGCAGTCCTGAAGATGGTTTTCCGTGGTTTCCCCATTTTCACACAAGGCAAATGCTGGGGTTGTACCTTAATTAAGGCCACGGCCGCTTCCTTTCCGCTCCTAGCCCCTTCCCCCACCGTCGCCATAAGAACTATCTGTGTCGGTGCGACGTAAAGCAACTTGCAAAAAACACCCACGTAATTCCCTTTTTAATATTATGTTAATCTAAAAATACACAACGTCTGAAAGACCTATTTTGTTCATGTATGTTGCATATCACAAGAATTTTGTATTTTTATACATTATATTCCTTCAGTAAGTGTAATTAAAACTAATGTTTTGTATGAATTCGGGTAGCAATTTTTACGTCCTTTTTGCCAGTTTGCGTGTCCTTTTTTAACCCTTTATAAGGCAGTACTCAATAAAACACTTTCCTTTCTAACTAACTTTATTTACAGGCTCTATAACTGCTAAATAATACAATTTGACAGAAAAAAACAATCCAGTGCTAAGGTCAGTAATACGATGGGAACATACTTCCTACCGCCTGCTGTCTGCCATTTAGAAGTGGGAATATATTTCCCACCTACGGACACAATTTCAGTTCAGTTAGTTCACTTTTTATTTAGCAAAAATATTTCGGACAGCTACGCGGGGTATGGGAAGCATATTCCCACATACAGTGTGGGAGAAATTTATAACTCAGAACTCTTCAGTTGGTAAAAGGAAGTAAATAATCTCAGACCAAATGAGAAAAATGCACAATAAACAAAGAAAATTCAGGTAATTAGTATATAGACTTATAAAATATTGATTTTTTACCCTATTTTCACTTCATAAATCTTGTTCACATCAGGCGTTGCGCTGACACAATATCGCTCTTCATCTGTTTTCCAAAGAAGCTAAGGATTAAGATTCCAAGGAGATCAGAATAGTTCCACAGATATTCCCAAGAGTGCAGCACACATCAATACATGGGAAATAAACTCCCAGCGCCCAGATATGGCAAAAAAAACCGAGGTGGGAAAATAATTCTCACCGCCTTATAAAAGGTTAATTTTATAGGCGTTTGTAGAGGTATTTTTAGGCAATTTATAGGTTTCAACTTCCGAGCTCTAGTAAATAGGTATAAATTGGCTCACTTTTCACACACTTTTCTTGTACTTAACGTTTTATGGTAACTATGCCATGGCAGAGTACAGTACATGCACGTGCTATACTGCTGTTAATAACCCAGTTTTTGGCTAAGTATTTCCTTCGAAAAAAAAAACGTGTTATACGTTAAAAGTGAACAAATGATATCGTGATAACCACGGGATCTCCAATTTCAGATGAAATCGAAACCATACGGACGTGAATTTTGATTTTTTAAATGTTCAGATGCATTGGCCAGAATTTGAATCCGATGTGATGCGATTAGGAGCTAATGACAATGTCATTCTGCTATCATGCACCCAATAAGTTTTTTTTTTTACAAGTTGCTTTACGTCGCACCGACACAGATAGGTCTTATGGTGACGATGGGACAGGAAAGGGCTAGGAGTGGGAAGGAAGCAGCCGTGGCCTTAATTAACGTACAGCCCTAGCATTTGCCTGGTGTGAAAATGGGAAACCACGGAAAACCCTCTTCAGGGCTGCCGACAGTGGGGTTCGAACCCGCTATCTCCCGAGTACTGGATACTGGCCGCACTTAAGCGACTGCAGCTATCGAGCTCGGTCACCCAACAAGCAACCGAATGTGCCACTGAGGCTGGCGGACGGTAAACCCATCGTATTATTACCATTTTATTTTTCGACGGTGAGTATCCTGATGCATTGATCTTAATTACACACGTATGTAAGTAGATTGCAGAGAGCCGGCTGTAAATTCCTTACGATGGAAGTGCGAGTCAGTCTCAGGAGGAATGTTCTTCCTAGTGGAATGCTCCACTTTCACTCCGCGATTGCCGATGCTTCACGAAGCTTCTGCACACTTGCATAATACGTGCGATACATAACACAATGCCGCTTCCCATTCTTCCTAGACCTCATCAGAAACACGTAAACCGCGTTAAGTAATTGGCTTCCGTACATCGTTGGAATAAGTGAACGGAAGGATTCAATATACTCTACAAAAATGTGGATCTTATCTCATTGACTAAGGGATTCAATACATTGTAGGAAAAAAAATGTAGACTCATTAATAGACCCTGAGTATCACAAACAGTATTCCAATATCTGAAGTAGGAAGACGACCACATTTTGATGTATTTTACACAAATATAGTATGTAACATATTTACGCCCTCGGAAAACAGTGAACTTGTTTTTCAAAATAACTTCAGTAAGGAGTCTCTGGTAAAATAGGCAATCAGATAAGTTTGATATATATGAGTGAATAACAATATGGCGATGAGGACACGAGTTCACTTTACTTACCGATTATACAGAAATTTCATTAATCTTCAGTTAGCAAAATAGTGAGTTCGATAACAGCTTAGGTCACTGGCGTTTGAGGACGATTGAATAAGACGGCTTCTTCTTCTTCTTATTCTTATTCTTATTCTTATTATTATTGAAAATGAATACCTACAACCTGTTTTCCAGTCATTAACCGCGTTAGGGATGGAATGAATGAAGCAGATATAGGCTATTAGTACGATGGGGTCGCCACTCCCAAAGTGATTTATTAATGACTGATAGATGCTATGAAATGAGAATGGAGAGTGTTGCTGGAATGAAAGATGACAGGAAAAACCGGAGTACCCGGAGAAAAACCTGTCCTGCCTCCGCTTTGTCCAGCACAAATCTCACATGGAGTGACCGGGATTTGAACCACGGTATCCAGCGGTGAGAGGCCGACGCGCTGCCGTCTGAGCCACGGAGGCTCTATTATTATTATTAGAAATCAAAAATCTCATTTCATGACAGCGCTTCGAGGTGTGGCGACATATCTTTTGAAGTCCGCCTCATTGGTCGAATAGTCAGAGACGAGGCATTTGGTCGGCGATTTTAACTGCACCTGGTTAATTCCTCCGACTATGACTCGGGAACTGGGTTTTTGTGTTCCTATCAATATACTCCTCTTCATTTACAGTACATATATCATCATACAACCAACCACCGCAGGAACAAAGAGGGCTGACATCAGGAAGTGTGCCACAATCAATCAATCAATCAATGATTTGCATTTAGGTCAGTCGCCCAGGTGGCAGATTTCCTTTCTGTTTTTACCTAGTTTTTCTTAAATAATTTGATTTTTTTTTTACGAACAGAAAGTCCCCTTTCACCCGTAGTGGCTAATTTCTTTATGGAGCATTTTGAGGAGCAGGCTATTGCTTCGACGCCCGTCAAACCTATGGTATGGTGGAGGTATAGTATGTTGATGATGCATTTGTGGTCTGGACAGAAGGTCCTGAGAAACGTCATCGATTTCTAAACCACCCAAATCAGCAACGTCCTTCAATTAAATTCACTATGGAGATGGAGTCGGACGAATGCCTTCCTTTCTCGGATGTTCTAGTAAGAAAGAAACCGGGCGGCTCCTCAGGACATACCGTCTATCGTAAGCCTATCCACACTAAGCCTATCTTCATGCAGATTCTCACCACCATCCAGCACAAAAACAAGGCATTCTCATGACACTCACCAAGAGGGCGAGACGAATTTATGAGCCATCAAATATCCAGGTGGAGATGGACACGGTCAAAGTCACGTTCGAGGGTAATGGTTACAGCAATTTTCAGATTCATCGAGCCCTGCATCCCAGAGAACATTGTCGTAACCCTGCTCTTTTGTCGGAAATCACCGAGAACAAATCTAGCTACTACTCTTTGGATTTTTTCCAGTTCTCGAATCAAATAATCCTGGCTAGGATCCCTTCCATACACTGGAATCATCCTCTAGTTGGGGTCTTACTATAGACTTATATGTCCTCTCTTTTACATCCTTAATACAATCCATAAATACCCTCAAAACCATGTGCAGAGATCTGTACCCTTTATTTGCAATCCCGTTTATGTGATTACCCCAATGAATATCTTTCCTTATATCAATACCTAGGTGTCCGGCGCCATGGCTAAATGGTTAGGGTGCTGGCCTTTGGTCACAGGAGTCCCGGGTTCGATTCCCGGTAGGGTCGGCAATTTTAACCATCATTGGTTAAATTCGCTGGCACGGGGGCTGGGTGTATGTGCTGTCATCATCATTTCATCCTCATCACGACGCGCAGGTCGCCTACGGGCATCAAATCGAAAAACCTGCACCTGGCGAGCCGAACTTGTCCTCGGACACTTCCGGCACTAAAAGCCATACGCCATTTCCATTTCAATACCTAGGTACTTACAGTGATCCCCATAAGGAACTTTCACCCCAATCAACGCGGTAATTAAAACAGAGATATTTTTTTCCAATAGTGAAACTCACAACCTGTTTATCACAATACCATAGCCTGCTGTTCATATCACAAGGACCATTGCCTTAAATAAGGTGCTTCCCAGCATTTGCCTTGTGTGAAAATGGGAAAATATGGAAAACAATTTTTAGGACTGCCGACAGTATGGTCCGTACCTACTATCTCCTGAATGCAAGTTTATAGCTACGTGACCCAAACCGCACAGTCACTTGCTCGGTGCTTCAGTTTCTCTATAAAGCTCATCTGGTTTTACCAGCACCACGTCCAGAATATTATTCCCTCTAGATGTTTCCATCACAAACTTATTCAGCTGTCCTTCCAAGGTTAACTCATTTGCCATATATTGGTCATGATTCCTGTCGTTTGCATTGCTTTCCCAATTGATATTTGATAACTTGAGATCACCTATTACAATCATGTTCCTGTCCTATCGTTTCCCACATAGCTGGTTATCTTATCGAATAATTCCTAATCAGCGTCTGCGTCACCCTTTCCAGGTCTGCACACTCTAAAAAAAATCATCAAGTTGCCTATTATCTTTAGAGAGGAGCCTTACACTTAGGATTTCATGTTTGTCATCTTTAACTTTTTCGTAGCCTATATATTCTTCTTTCACAAGAGTAGACACCTAATGCCAATACTAGATCAGCGATTGGCATGCCTGGGATGGTTGCGGGGGTGGGGGGTGGGGGGTGGGGGATAGGTGTATCGTGACTGTGACGTCACAAGCATGGGCGATTACAAAAGTGGGTGTGGCTGCTTGTGACAGATGTCATGCTACGCGGGGGCGTATGTTGCGCTCTGGTGGATCATGTGTGCCAGCCTGACAGAGGGATTGGTAACATTTACAGACCCAAATTTGATGCCAACAAGACTCTACACTTACCTTAACTGACATATTGAGCAAGCTGGCTGCTCTAACTGAAGACAAATGGTGACAGTTCTGGCAACTTCTTCTTTTTATTATCCGGCTACCCTTCCTTACACTAGCTTGTAGGCTTTTAGCGCAAGGACTAATAGGCATGATGGCTGCTATACATTACTTGTATGGAAGGTTTTACGCTCCCTTATGAACGAGCCATTCTTTTGACTTTGTTGTTGTTGTTGTTGTTGTTGTTGTTGATGATTTTATTAGGAGCTGTGTAACATAGTGGTCATCAGTGTTGGGTACTAATATGGATTTTTTAATAACCTGTGTTACTGTAGTAACTGTAAGAGTATGTTAAAAAGGTTTAATACGAATGCATTTATAGCAATACCTTTGGAGGACGATATCGAGGACGTGGAATTGAGCTTAAAATTCGAAACACGATAGTAACTATACATTCTTTTTTGTGGGAGGTGGTGTAATGCTAATGCGGGTGGCTAACTATGGAGAGCTAACTTACGGGCTTACAACTTGTTACTTCGAGTTCGACACTCCAGGCTAACCTCGCAGACGTGTAGGACTTTGTATGGGCATTATCGGTCCTGTTTTGGGTACTATAGGGCTTCTTTTAAGACTCCTTGTGTACATTACACTGAGGATCACAAGGTTGGGGAGGAGGAGGAGGTGGGGAAAGAGGCAGAGGTGAAAGCAGAAGTTGAGGTGGAGGTAGGAGAGTGGAAGCATAATATAACCCATAAACGAATGAACACATTTGGTAAATTTCTAAGCACTTCTATTTTATATGTTTTCAAATATACGGATAAAGAGGAGAAATATTATGTGAAGATATACAGCAAGTAAAACGAAACATTTTAAGCTCATGAACAGCTTTCTACGATGACGGTTGAGGAAATTATGAATTTTTAGCTTGCGTGCTGTTTTCGCTCAATGCGTATTTTTTCCTCTAAACATCATTTAAAGTATCATCCGAAAAGTTTTGTATGTTCGAAGTCATTTTACCCCCAAAATGCGAGAAGAACAGTTTGGGGCAAGTGAAATATATCAAAATGAAAATTTTAAATAAATTTTAATCTAAAAATCAGTTTTCTACAACTAAATGTTTAGCAGATCATGAATTTTTAAATTAAGCGATGTCTCCTCCACCCTGAAACCATCTTTTACATTAAATAAGAACAAGAAGAAGTGCAACATTTAAATTCGTAGTCAGCCTTTGTGAACAGGTTGTTAAGCAAATAGAATCTCTGCCTTATATATCCTGAAAGTGAATTTGAAATAAGTTAAGCAGAAGAGGAAAACGAATGTAATAACTGGGAATCAGTTACTGTCAGCTGATTGAGTAGCAAATGCAATCTCATTGCCCCCCCCCCCCCCACTTTAAAAAAATGCTATTTTTTCCGGGCGTCGACCCATGCATGCTTCAAATAATAATAATAATAATAATAATAATAATAATAATAATAATAATAATAATAATTTTACCGGGCGGTACACCTCCACAATGCAAATTCAAATATTGGGCCTGTTTAAACTCCTCTACAGTAAAACGCCTGAACTTTAACAAACTATATTAATCCAATGGTTTCTCGAAAGATGTCACCACAGTAAATTTGGTAATTTTGCAGTGTCTGAACGGTGTCTATTTCGACCTGTGTTTGTTTCCTCCGGATCAAGAAATTTGGACATTTTCTAACAGATGTCTCTACAAAAACTATAATAACGCACTCTGGTGTAAAGGAATGAACTGTCCTGAAGAAATGTAACATTCATAAGTTGTGTTTTTGCTAAATTTTGTTCTGTGGTTTGAGAGTTGGCAATGTTGATCCTTTATTTCCGCCAGTTTTGAAATTAGCCAATCCCGAATTTCTTAAATTAATTTTCGGCCAATCGGGGCTTTCTTCCCCAACCTGCTCTATAACTGTGTTCTGTAACCTATAAACTGCTGTGGGTGTGTCTTATCATTCATGAAAGGTCTCGAATGTTCCACGAGGGTATATAAACTGCTGATTTTCTTGTCTCAGTGCCACTTCAGTAACATCTCTCCTAGTGTGATTATGTAGCAGGGGGCTTGAAGCGCCTCTTTCTTCGGGCAGCAGTTCATCCATAAGGTAATGGCCATTCAATAACTTCATTTATCGCTAGCTCAGCAGTTTAACCCTCGGGGCAGGTTCGAAACTTTCTCATGTAACCTATCTTTAAAATGTAATAGACACTTGGTAAAACTTCGTCTCTTTAACTATAAATTGGGATAGAGAGTGCTAAACCCTCTCGAGCTCCCTCTCCTATTGTTTTGAGGTGACATTGTTTTCACAACCGTTTCTTCCTTTCTTAATGTAATTAAGTCTTCTTATACAAGTCACCCCTTTAGTATGGGATTAGCCCTTGTGTATGCGGCCTAGTGCCAAGTAGGTTTTAAAAGTGTATTAGGAGTGCAAGTTACTCCTCCAGTCAAGTTGGTATTTTGGGCCATGTAATTAACCTGCTTCTTTACTGAATAGGCCCAGTAGGTTGGGTATTTACTACCCCTGTTCTTGATATGCCTTGAGGGCAGTTTGAAGTATAGTTTATTGTGGCCTTTGATGGGCTTGAACCTTGAGAGCGGATTTGCTCTTTCTTAAATTTGGTTTCTGTGTGCCTCGAGGAGGCTTAATATGGTAATCAGGAGCCATTGCTCCTTGTCATGATTGGGGTTTTCTGCCCCTTTGTTTGAACTTGGTATATAGGTAAAGTTGGGCTTATAGCTCAAGGTTCGTGAGTGTCGGGCTCGAAGCCCAAATTTTGTAATGAACTAAAATTGTACTTTCTTAATTTGTTGATCTGCTACTTGGTACATGTTATGTTCAGTTATTTATTTATCTTGAAAAGAAAATATAACCTTTGTTAAAGTTTTAAATTAACTTTAATTTCGTAAGTTGAGACCTATTCCACCCAGCACCTTCTTTCACCTCTGCTGTTCCACACATACCTCGGAACAACAATAATAATAATAATAATAATAATAATAATAATAATAATAATAATAATAATAATAATAATAATAATAATAATATCAAAATTCCTGGTCAATTCTTGTGAACTGATTGCTTAGTAAATGCAACCTCTTCCACCTCTGTTGCGTAATTATAATAATGTTATAGGCTTTATGTCCCGCTAGCTATATTTACGGTTTTCGGAGACACCGAGGTGCCGGAATTTATTTACGTGAGAGTTCTTTAACGTGCCAGTAAATCTACCGACACGAGGCTGTCGTATTTCAGCACCTTCAAATCCCACCGAACTGTGCCAGGATATAATCGCTCTGTTGCGTTGTGGTTTATGTGATTAGCAGCCACCCCAGTGGACACGGGTTCGAATCCCACCTCAGCCATCCACAGAGTGATTTTATGTGATCTCCCACTTCCCCTCCAGACAAATGCCGGGATGCTGCCTATCTTAAGTTCACTGTAGTTTACTTCCCTTTTCCTTGTCTATCCCTTCCAATTCTCCCTCCCCCTCCCCCTAAGGACCCTCTTCAGCATAGTAGCTGAGTCTGCCTGGGCGATGTACTGTTACTCCTCCACATATATATACCCACGAACCAAGGACTCGAGCTCCCGGACACTGCCCTTGAGAACTAGAGGTTGGATCTCCTGCTGTTCCCGCGGGAAAATCCACCCATATTTCAATTAAGAAGGAGAAGAAGAAGACGAAGAAGAGGAAGAAAATAGAATAGGATTTATTAGATAGCTAGTCAGATACTGTGAATAGATTGCTAGGTAAATCTAATTTCTGTACCTCTTATATGTTGAAAGTACATATACTTCCCAGAAGAATAAGAATAGGCCTGAGAAAAGAAGAATTTCAAAATCCCTAGTCAGCTATTGAGAACAGACTGCAAAGCAAATGCAATGTGTTCCCGTTACATGCTGAATGTTTATTTCATTCAAGAAGGGAAAACGAAGGAATAAGAAGAGGAAGAAGTACATTGTTAAAATTCGTTATAAGTTTCTGTGAGGAGATTGCTAAGCAAATGCAATTTCAGTGCCGTTTACCTGTTGAGAGTAGAGGTACTTCAAAAAAAAACAACGAGCTCGATAGCTGCAGTCGCTTAAGTCCGGCCAGTATCCAGTATTCGGGAGATAGAGGGTTCGAATCCCACTGTCGGCAGCCCTGAAGATGGTTTTCCGTGGTTTCCCATTTTCACACCAGGCAAATGCTGGGGCTGTACCTTAATCAAGGCCACGGCCGCTTCCTTCCCAGTCCTAGACCTTTCCTGTCCCATCGTCGCCATAAGACCTATCTGTGTCGGTGCGACGTAAAGCCAATTAAAAAAACTTCAAAAGCAGAGGTAGAAGAAGACTTTAAAACTCGTAGACGGCTATTGTGAACATATTGTTAAGAAAATCAGATCACAGTGCCATTTGTATGTTTAAAGTATATTTGAAATAAGAACAATTAGAAGGATATTTTACAGTTCCTAGCCTGCAGTTGTGATGATATTGCTAAGCAATTGCAGTCTCGTTCACCTCTGTTTTGTAGTGGCTTGTGTGATTACCTGCCACCCCCGGAGACACAGGTTCGTTACACACCTCAGCGGTCAACGGAGTGGTTTTCCGTGGTTTCCCAATTCTCCTACAGGCAAATGCCGGGATGGAGCCTATCTTAAAGTCACGGCAAATTCCTTCCCTGTCCCTTGTCTACCCACCAATCATCCCTTCTCCCCACAAAGCCCCCGTTCAGCATAGCAGCTGAGGCCACCTAGGCGAAATACTGGTCCATCGTCCAATATATGTACTCACGAGCTAAAGTCTCACGCTCCAGAACACTGCCTTGGTGACTATAGAAGTGGGTTCCCCACTGGGTCCGAGAGTTTAACCACCCTGGATGGTGAACTCATTCAGAAAATGTGAAAATTATATTTGAGAGAAGGAAAAGAAGGAATAAGAGAAGATTTTTAAAATTCGTAGTCAGCTATTGTGACCAGATTGCCAAGCAAATTCAATCTCGGTCCATTTACATGTCGAAGGCATATAACAAATAAGATCAGAAGGGAAAGCAGAAGAAAAAAGAAGAAAAATTCACAATTCATACTCAGCTATTGTGAGCAGATGTCTAAGGGAATGCATTCTAAATACCTGTTACATATTGAAAGTATATTTCCAACAAGAAGAAGGAAAAAAAGAAAAAGGTGAAGTAGAAAAAGAAGAATTTAAAAATTCGTAGTCGGTTATGGTGAGCAGAATGGAAATTAAATGTAATCCCAGTGCATTTTACATGCTGAAAGATGTCTACAGAATATTTCAAATAACAAGAAGAAGAAGAAGAAGAAGAAAATGTCAAAATCCTTAGTCATCCTTTTTCAACAGATTTCTAAACAAATGCAATCTCTTCCACCACTGTTGTGTAGTCGTTTATGTGATTAGCTGCCACCCCTGGGGACATGAGTTCGATTCCCACCTCAGCGATCCACGGAGTGGTCTTCCGTGGTTTCCCTGTTCTCCTCCAGGCAAATGCCGGGATGATGCTTATCTTAAGGCCACGGCAACTTCCTTCCCTATTCCTTGTCTATCCATCAATCCTCCCTTACCCAAACAAAACCCCCGATCAACATAGCAGCTGAAGCTGCCTAGGCAAGGTACTGGTCCTCCTTCCAATGTGTATACCCACGAGCTTAAGTCTCACGCTCCAGGACACTACGGTGATCGCTGTACAGGTGAGATCCACCGATGGATCCGAGAGTTCTATATATATATGCTATTTGCTTTACGTCGCACCGACACACACACGTCTTACGGCGACGATGGGATAGGAAAGGCCTAAGAATTGGAAGGAAGAGGCCGTGGCCTTAATTAAGGTACAGCCTCGGCATTTACCTGGTGTGAAAATGGGAAACCACGGAAAACCATCTTCAGGGCTGCCGACAGTGAGGCTCGAACCCACTATCTCCCTATTACTGGATACTGGCCGCACTTAAGCGACTGCAGCTATCGAGCTCGGTGGTCCGACAGTCTGGATAGTCAACTCATTTTGAAAGATAAATGTAATCTCAGGCCTTTTACATGTTAAAATGATATTTGAAGCAGAGAAGAAGAAGAATAAGAAAAGGGAGATTTTTAAAATTCGTAGTCCACTGTTGTGAGGAGATGTCTAAGCGAATGCAATCTCAATAACTGTTACATGTTGAAATTATATTTCCAACAAGAAGGAAAATGAAGGAGCAGAAGAAGAAGTAGTTTTAAATTCGCAGTCAGTTATGGTGAGCAGAATGAAAATTAAATGCAATCTAAGTGCCTTTTACGTGTTGAAAAGTGCCTACAGTACATTTCAAAAAAGAAGAAGGATAAGAATAAAATTCGTAGTCAGTCTTTGTGAACAGGTTGCTAAGCAAATGGAATCTCTGCCTTTTATATGTTAGTAATTTCGTGTGGCTATTTCTAGCCGAGTTTAGCCCTTGTAAGGCAGACACTCCAATGAGGGTGGGCGGCATCTGCCACGTGTAGGTAACTGCGTATTATTGTGGTGGAGTGTGGTGTTATATGTGGTCTGTGAGTTGCAGGAATGTTGGGAACAGCACCAACACAGAGCCCCGGGCCATTGGAATTACTGTAACCAATGAAGGTTAAAATCTACGACCATGCCGGGAATCGAACTCAAGACCCTCTGAACCGATGGCCAGTACGCTGACCATCCAGACGAGTCGGACTTTTGTATGTTAAAAGTGTATTTGAAATAAAGAGAAGAAGAAGAAGAAGAAGAAGAAGAAGAAGAAGAAGAATTTAATAATTGCGAGTCAGTTATTGTCAGGTGATAGAGTAGCAAATGCAATCTCATTGTCCCTTTCATGTTGAATGTACGCTTCAAATAATAATAATAATAATAATAATAATAATAATAATAATAATAATAATAAGAAGAAGAAGAAGAAGAAGAATTTAAAAATTCGCTGTCAGAAGTTGTGAACAGATTGCTAAGCAAATGGAATCTTTTCCGCCTCTGTTGTGTAGTGGTTTGTGTGATTACCTGCCACCCCGTAGACACGGGTTCGATTTCCACCTCAGCCATCTACGGAATCGTTTTCCGTGATTTCTTCCAGGAAAATGCCGGGATGGTGCCTATCTTAATGTCACGGAAGCTTCCTTCCCGTTTCCATCTCTATCCCTTCGAACCCTCCCTTCCCGCCAAAAGGCCCCTCTTCAGCACAGTAGCTGAGTCTGCCTCCATATACTGTATGTGTACCCACGACCCGACGTCTCAAGCTCCCAGACACTGGGCTTGAGGCGGTGGATGTGGGATCCCTAGCTGTGTCCGAGGAAAGATCCACCCTGGAGGGTTAATTGATTAAGAGAGAAAGAGTGAAAGAAAGGAATGCATTCTCAGTCCTTTTAAATGTGGAAAGTTTTTTGAAATAATTAGTAGAAGTACAATCTAAATATTGAAGGTATTTATGTCAATTAAGAAGGAGAAGAAGAAGAGGAGCTTTTAAATACTTAAGCCAGCTATTGTGAACAGATTGCTAAGGAAATGCAATGTCGGTGCCTGTTAAATGTAGAAAGTGTACTGCACTTCAAAGAGGTAGAATAGGAAGAAGGAGAAGAAGAAGAAGAAGAAGAAGAAAATTTCGAAATTCTTATTCAGCTGTTGTGAAGAGATTGCAAAGCGAATGCAAGCTGGGGCCCTTACATATTGAATGTAGGAAGAAGAAGAAGTATAATTTTAAAATTCGTTAGCAGCTACTATGGGCAGATTGTTAAGCAAATAGAATCTCACCTGCTTTTGTATGTTGAAACTATAATTGAAATAAGATGCTGTGTCTGTGCGACCCAAAGGAACTTTAACAGAAAAAAATGAGGAAGAAGGGGAAGAAGAATAATATTACAATTTGCAATCTGCTATTGTTATCATATTACTAAGCAAAATTCAATCTCACTGCCTTGTACCTGTTGAAAGTATATTTCAAACGAGAAGAAGAAGAAAAAGAAGAAGAAGAAAAAGAAGAAGAAGAAGATTTATGAAGCTTGTAGTCGGCTATCGTGTGCATGTTGTTCAGCAAATTCAATCTCAGCGCCTTCTAAATGTTGAAGGCATATTTGAAAAAACAAGGGAAGGAAGGAGGAGAAGAAGAAGAAGGCATATTTTACAATTTATAGACTGCTATTGTGGTCATATTGGTAAGAAAATGCAAACGCGTCTGCCTATCTGGTGTAATGGTTTGTGTGATTAGCTGCCATCCCAGGACAGCCGGATTCGATTCCAAGCTCAGCCGCCCTCGGAGTGGATTTTCGCAGTTTCCCACTTCTCCTCCAGGCAAATGCCGTGATTGTGCCCAGCATAAAGCCGCAGCCGCTTCCTTCCCTCTTCCTTGTCTATCCCTTCCAATCTGCCCTTCTTCCCACAAGACCCCTGATTCAGCATAGAAGGCAAAGCCACCTAAGCGTGGTACTGGAGGTACGAGGTACTGGTTCTCCTCCCAATATGTATACCCAACGAACTAAAGTCTCACGCTGCAGAACACTGCCCTTGAGGTGCGAGGGATAAACCACCCTGGATGGTGAGCTGATTATCAAAGAAATGAATTCAGTCTCACTCCATTTACATGTTGAAAGAATATTTGAAATAAGTAGATGAAGATTTTCAGAATTCGGGCTATTGTGAGCAGATTGCTAAGCAAATTCAATCTCAGTGATTTTTATATACTGAAGATATATTTAAAATAAGCAGAAGAAGAAGAAAAAGAAGAAGAGGAAAAAGAAGAATTTACAAAATCATTGTCAGCTTCTTTGAACATATTACGCAGATGCAATCTCTGCCTTTTACATGTTGAAAGTTGAATTCATATAAAAAGGAGAATAAAAGGAGGAAGAAGAAGTTCATAATTTGTACTCAGCTATTTAGAGCAGATGTCTAAGCGAATGCAATCTCAGTGCGCGTCACAAGTTGAAAGTATATTTCAAACGAGAAGAAGGAAAAGAGGAAAAAAGAAGGAGAAGAATTTATAAATTTGGTGTCAGCTATTGTCAGTATTGCAGTCTCATGTCCTCTTACATGTTGAATGTATGTTTCAAATCTCAATAATAATAATAATAATAATAATAATAATAATAATAATAATAATAATAATAATAATAATAATAATAATAATAATAATAATAATAATAATAATAATAATAATAATAATAATAATAATGAGAAGAATTATACAACTCATGGTCAGCAATTTTGAACATATATGTAAGCAAATGCAATCCCTTCCTCCTCTGGGATGTAGTGGTTAGTGTGATTTTCTGTCACCCCCTGAAGCCGGGTTCGATTTCCGGCTCTGCTATAAAATTTGAAATGTGCTACTACTACTACTACTACTAGTACTACTACTGTGCCTCGGGAAGTCAAGTGAGTAGAGGTGGGTTCGATTCCCATCTCAGCCATCCTGGAAGTGGTTTTCCGTGGTTTCCCACTTCTCCTCCAGGCGAATGCCGGGTTGGTACTTCAGTTAAGGGCACGGCCGCTTCCTTCCCTCTTTCTTTGGCTGTCCTTTTAAACATTCGCTCCCCCCCCCCACAAGGCCATAGTTCATCAAAGCAGCAAAGGCCGCCTGGGCGAGGTATCTGTCTTCCTCCTTAGTTGTATCCAACCGACGCTAAGTCTCACGCTCCAGGACAGTGTCTTTTAGGCGGTAGAAGAGGGATCCCGCCTTTGTGGTGTAGTGGTTAGCGTGATTAGCTGCCACCCCCGGAGGTCCGGGTTCGATTCCCGGCTCTGCCACGAAATCTGAAAAGTGGTACGAGGGCTGGAACGGGGTCCACTCAGCCTCGGGAGGTCAACTGAGTAGAGGTGGGTTCGATTCCCACCTCAGCCATCCTGGAAGTGGTTTTCCGTGGTTTCCCACTTCTCCTCCAGGCGAATGCCGGGATGGTACCTAACATAAGGCCACGGCCGCTTCCTTCCCTCTTCCTTGCCTATCCCTTCCAATCTTCCCATCCTTCCACAAGGCCCCTGTTCAGCATAGCAGGTGAGGCCGCCTGGGCGAGGTACTGGTCATTCTCCCCAGTTGTATCCCCGACCAAGAGTCTGAAGGTCCAGGACACTGCCCTTGAGGCAGTAGAGGTGGGATCCCTCGCTGTGTCCGAGGGAAAAGCCGACCCTGGAGGGTAAGCAGATGATGATGATGATGATGATGATGATGATGATGAGAAGAGGGATCTCTCGTTGAGTCCAAGGGTGTAGTCATATTAATGTTACTGGTTTTTTTCCCACTAAGTATTTTGACGCCGATGTGTCGGAATTTGGTCCTGCAGGAATTCTTTTATGTGCCAGTAAATCTACTGACCTGGGACTGTCTTATTTGAGCACCTTCAAATACCTCCGAACTGAGCTATGATCGAACCTGCCAAGTTAGGGAAAAGTCAAACCTCGGAGGTAAACTGATTAAGAAAGAAAGAAAGAAAGAATTGCTATCTCAGTCCTTTAAAGGAAGAATAGTTACAATTTTATAAAATGTAGTCGGCTATTGTGAATAAATTAGTAAGCAAGTGCAATCTCATTTCCTGTTACATGTTGAAAGTATATGACAAATATGAAGAAGGAAATGAGAAATTAGAAAATCTGTAGTCAGTTGTATTGAACAGATTGCTAAATAAATGTAATCTCTGTGATTTTTTCTTCTTCTTAAACTGTTTATCCTCCAGGGTCGGTTCTTCCCTCGGACTAAGCGAGGGATCCCACCTCTACCGCCTCAAGGGCAGTGTCCTGGAGTTTCAGACTTTGGGTCGGGGGATACAACTGGGGAGAATGACCAGTATCTCGCTCAGACGGCCTCACCTGCTATGCTGAACAGGGGCCTTGTGGAGGGATGGGAAGATTGGAAGGGATAGGCAAGGAAGAGGGAAGGAAGCGGCCGTGGCCTTAAGTTAGGTACCATCCCGGCATTTGCCTGGAGGAGAAGTGGGAAACCACGGAAAACCACTTCCAGGATGGCTGAGGTGGGAATCGAACCCACCTCTACTCAGTTGACCTCCCGAGGCTGAGTGGACCCCGTTCCAGCCCTCGTACCACTTTTCAAATTTCGTGGCAGAGCCGGGAATCGAACCCGGACCTCCGGGGGTGGCAGCTAATCACGCTAACCACTACACCACAGAGGCGGACCCTCTGTAATTTTACGTGTTGAAAGTAAACTTGAGATAAGAAGCAAAAGAAGGAGTGCAATTTTAAAATTCGTAGTCAGCTATTGAGAGTAGAGTGGTAAGCAATTTTAATGTCAGTAAATTTTATACGTTGAAAATACATTTGAAATAAGAACAGGAGGGAGAAGAAGCAAAATAATTTTGCAATTCGTAGACTTCAATTGTGATGATATTGCTAAGAAAATTAAATTTCTTCCGCCTCTGTGGTGTAGTGGTTTGCGTGATTAGCTGCCACCCCCGGAGGTCCGGGTTCGATTCCAATCTCGCAGTTTCACAAATTATATTTATTTTTAAAATAATTAGGAACGAGAATGATTGTCACTTGTCTCAGCAATGGAATCCTGTACATCTATTTTATCTGTGATCTTCAAAGTACACTAGCCAACGGCCGTAGCCGTGTTGAAACACCGGATCCTGCGAGATCTCCGAAGTTAAGCAACATTGGGCGTGGTCAAGATTTGGATGGGTTGCCACGCGTTGTTGGTGTCGGGTAAGGGAATGGAGGATCGGAAAGGAACTGGCCACCCTACCGTACGTAAACTCCGGCTCAGCACACCTCTGCGGAGGTTCGGACCTACCTTAGGGCACAATGCACCCTTACCTTGCCTCACCAAAGTACAGTACACTAACATCCTACACCGCTTTGAGACGTATCAGAAATACACAACCTGTTACAGTTATTATTCAAATTTCAAAAAGTAAGTTCCTTTCCTCTATGGTGTAGTGGTTAGCGTGATTAGCTGCCACCCCCGGAGGCCCGGGTTCGATTCCCGGCTCTGCCACGAAATTTGAAATGTGGTACGAGGGCTGGAACGGGGTCCACTCAGCCTCGGGAGGTCAACTGAGTAGAGGTGGGTTCGATTCCCACCTCAGCCATCCTCGAAGTGGTTTTCCGTGGTTTCCCACTTCTCCTCCAGGCGAATGCCGGGATGGTACCTAACTTAAGGCCACGGCCGCTTCCTTCCCTCTTCCTTGCCTATCCCTTCCAATCTTCCCATCCCTCCACAAGGCCCCTGTTCTGCATAGCAGGTGAGGCCGCCTGGGCGAGGTACTGGTCATACTCCCCAGTTGTATCCCCCGACCAAGGGTCTGCAGCTCCAGGACACTGCCCTTGAGGCGGTAGAGGTGGGATCCCTCGCTAAGTCCGAGGGAAAAACCGAACCTGGAGGGTAAACAGATGATGATGATGATGATGATGATGATGATGAAGTTCCTTTCCAGGTACTTGGTTACCTGAATGAGAGTTATGTTCTCCAATCTGTCGAAAACTAATTATCAGGTGTTACGAAACCGTGGTAAAACTCTTACCGTGGTATTGTCATTAACCTGTTGCACCTTGGTTTCGAAACCACGGTTTCTTGACGCTCGTTTTTCTCCCTATTATTCACCTCCGAAGTAATTCAAAGTAGTATTCAGAAGTCAGTGATATTTTCGACAATCATGCGTCTCTAATTCATCCCTTTCCCAGTCGTTCATGACTTGTCAGGTATCGTCAGCTGTCTTCTTTCTTTGCTAGTGGCTTTACATCGTACCAACACAGATGGGTCTTACGGCGACGATGGGATAGGAAAGGCCTGGGAGGTGGAAATAAGCGGCCGTGGGCTCAATTAAGGTACAGCCCCAGCATTTGCCTGGGGTGAAAATCGGAAACCACAGAAAACCATCTTCAGGACTGCCGACAGTAGGATTCAAACCCACAATCTCCCGGATGCAATCTCACAGCCACGCGCCCCTAACCGCACAGCCAACTCGCCTTTTATTTCTAGGACGAATATTATTAAAATTATTTTAGACTTGTATAAAAACGTTTCATAATCATTTTTCTACTTGTCAGCATCATTGCAGTCATGTTTATCATGTCTTCTATGGCAGCCCTTTATTTCTAAGATGTCCGGCTCCATGGCTAAATGGTTAGCGTGTTGGTCTTTGGTCACAGAGGTCCCGGGTTCGATTCCCGGCAGGGTCGGGGATTTTAACCTTAATTGTTTAATTCCCACTGCACAGGGGCTAGGTGTATGTGCTGTCTTCATCATCATTTCATCCTCATCACGACGCGCAGGTCTCCTACGGGAGTCAAATAGAAAGACCTGCACCTTGGCGAGCCGAACCCATCCTGGGATATCCCGGCACTAAAAGCCATACGACATTTCATTTCATTTCATTTCATCACCCTTAAGATATGTGGTGCCAAATCCATTTTAGCAATAATATCACGGCACTTTGGATGCACAATGTGAAGTTCTATCGCTCACTCACTACTGGTAAACTTTTAAATCGGATCACGACAGTTTTGGTGCATGTAATATACAACTTAAAGGCCTTAAAGCCTCGGTTAGCTGTTTAACCACTCGCTCACGACCGGTTAACTTTTAACCGCGGTAAAACGTAACAAATTTCTAAATTTGAAATTTCAAAACCGGGCTTAATGAAACAGAAATTCAACTTAAACATGGTAATATATCCAAATTTATCGCGGTTAACTCGTAACCGTGGTTGACGCACCCGGGCATTAGTGTTCGACGGATTGGAGAGCTTACTTGCATTAACTGAGTCGACACTGGGAAGGTATGGCTTCATTTTTAACAACTTAAGAACTCTCATTCAACCCTCTCATTCTCTCACAATGTGAGGCTCCTTGGAAGTTCTCCTAGATTAATGAATTAAAACTCAGCATGGATGGAAGTTGATATATACTAGGTTAATGGATTGTATATTTTTTTTTCAAGATTCAGTACATCCACTAGAAATTTTACAGACATAAAGCTAAAGGCAGTACAGAAAATTCTTACACAAGTACAATATAAAATGATACAATTTGTTCTGAAACATAAAAACCGAGTATTATTCGACATTGGTCAGTTTTTTAACTTTAATCTTAAATAAAATTTCGAAACATAACATGATGGCTATAAATTGAGAATTATTTTATACTGATCATTTTTGAATTTAAATCTATGAATAAAATTTCGAAATATGATGGTTATAAATTTCACCTAATCTTCTCTCTCACATTCCAAGATCTACCTTCTTCCGTGACCGTCTCTTTTTCTTCCCATTGCCCGCACATTCCGCATTTCCGTTTGTTTCACGAGTCACCGTTTCACTTTTCTTCTCATTGGTCATATACTCCATTTTTCCTTTTGTTTCAAGCGTCTTCGTTTCGGTTCCAGTTTTATCTTCATTGGTCTTATTTTTCTTCTTTCGGTTTCTTTTACGCTTCACCGAATCAGTATCATTTTTCTCCTCGTTGACCGTACCTTCCATTTTTATTTTTGTTTCATGCATCACTGTTTCAGTTTCCTTGTCAATTGTCGTACCTTCCAATTTCATATTTTTTTCACGCGTCACAGTTTCAGTTTTCTTCTCGTTGATCGTACCTTCCATTTTTACATTTTTTTCACGAGTCACCGTTTCATGTCCACATTTCTTCTCATTGACCGTACCCTTCTTTTTTCTATTTGTTGCACGAGTCACCGCTTGAGTTTCATTTCCCTTCTCATTGGTCGTGCCTTCGGTTTTTCTGTTTGTCCTTCGCGGCACCGTTTCAGTTTCAGTTTTCTTCTCATTGTTCGCACCTTCCAAATTTCTGTTTATTTTAGGTGTCACCGTTTTAGTTTCAGTTTTCTTCTCATTGTTCGCACCTTCCATATTTCTGTTTATTTTAGGTGTCACCGTTTTAGTTTCATCTTCTACGACTTCTGCTAATCCTTTTTCGGCGTCAATCTTTGCCTTCTTTGTAGATGTATCCATCTGCATTGAATCTACGACAAATTCCTGCAGATATTTTTCTCTGGCTTCCTTCAATTTCATCTCTCGTTTGGTAATACGTTTTCGGAGCGCCTCCAATGTGTTTTTTGTGCGCGTAACTCTTCCTTTCATATTACCTTCAATTTCTGGGATAATGCCAATATAATCAGGGTAGGGCTCATCTGAGATGGCAACACGTTCCCTGGAGTTCCGCGGACGTCTGCACAATGCTGTATGAGAAGGACAAAATAAAGAAATTACTGTTATCGTCAATTAAAACAGAATGCCTATGGGTATTTTACAATCAAATCTAGCAAATCTCCTGACTAAGTTACACCAAAAGCACCACTAAAAAATGAAGAGGAAATATCTAAGAAAGGAATATATTTAAGAGGTAACAAGAGGAGTATTATAATGAATGTCTTTTCAGGAAGAGATAATCGAATGATCCAAATATCTGAAAAAATTAGCAGAGAGAAGTAAACTAAAAACGAATGATTAAGATGTATTGATTTTAAAGAAATTTGAGGGGATGATCTCGGCAGTGTGATGTATGCAAACAGTTCTGTGTGTGTGAAGGAGACAATTAGTTGTTTGAAAAGAATATAAGTAATTAATTAACACGGTTAGATGTAAGAGAAGGTTGTGCTGTTGTTGTTGAGGGTCATGAGTCCATAGACTGGCTTGATGCAGCTCTCCACGTCATCCTGTCCTGTGCTAAACTTTTCATTTCTAGGTAACTACTACATCCTACATCTGCTCTAATCTGCTTGTCATATTCATACCTTGGTCTATCCCTATCGTTCATACCGCCCTACACTTCTCTCAAAAACCAACTGAACGAGTTCTGTGTGACTTAGCAAGGTGTCCTAACATTCTATCTCTTCTTCTGGTTAAATTTAATCATATCGATATCGTTTCACGAATTTAATTCAGTATCTCTCTTCATTCCCACCTCAGCCATCCTGGAAGTGGTTTTCCGTGGTTTCCCACTTTTCATCCAGGCGAATGCCCGGATGGTACCTAACATAAGGCCACGGCCGCTTCCTTCCATCTTCCTTGCCTACCCCTTCTAATCTTCCCATCCCTCCACAAGGCCCTGTTAAGCATAGCAGGTGAGGCCGCCTGGGCGAGGTACTGGTCATTCTCCCCAGTTGTATCCCCGACCAAGAGTCTGAAGCTCCGGGACACTGCCGTTAAGGCAGTAGAGGTGGGATCCCTCGCTGTGTCCGAGGGAAAAGTCGACCCTGGAGGGTAAACAGATGGTGGTGATGATGATGATGATCTCTCTTCATTCGTGATTCGATCTACCTATCTCACCTTCAGCATTCTTCTGTAACACCACACTTTAAAAGCTTATATTCTCTATTTTTCTGAGCCATGTTTCACTTCCATAGAATGCCACGCTCCAGACGAAAACCGTTTAAAACTCTTTCTAATTCCTATGAAATGGCATATGGCTTTTAGTGCCGGGAGTGTCCGAGGGCAAGTTCGGCTCGTCAGATGCAGATCTTTCTATTTGACGCCCATAGGTGACTTGCGTGTCGTGATGAGGATGAAATGATGATGAAGACGACACATGCACCCAGCCCCCGTGCCAGCAAAATTAATCTATTTTAGTTAAAATTCCCGACCCTGCCGGGAATCGAACCCGGGACCCCTGTGACCAAAGGCCAGCACGCTAACCATTTAGCCATGGAGCCGGACTCTAATTCCTATATAAATGTTCGAAGTGATCCAGTTTCCCATCATAAGAATGGCCTTTGTTGCTTGTGCTATCTGCATTGTATGTCCCCCCCCCCCTTACTTCTGCCGTCGTTGCTTATTTTACCTTTCAAGTAACAATGTTCATCTACTCCCCTTAAGACATAATTTCCTAATCTAATATTTCCCTGCATCACCTGACTTGTTCAACTACATTCCATTACTTTTGTTTTGGACTTATTTATTTTCATCTTGTGCTCCATCACCAGGACTCTGTCCATACCATTCAGCAGTTTCTCCAGATCTTAAGCAGACTCGGATAAAATAATATTATCGGCAAATCTTAGTGTTTCGATTTCCTCTCTTTGGATAGCGATTCCTTTTCCAAATTCTTCTTTGATTTTCTTTGCGGCCTCTTCTATATAAACAGTGAAAAGGAGGGGCCAAACTACAGCCGTGCCTCACTCCTTTCTGGATTGCTGCTTCTTTTTCATAGCCATTGATTCTTATCATTGCAGACTGATTTTTGTACAGATTGTAGATAATTCTTCTTTCCCGTTATCTGATCTCGATCACCTTCAGAATCTCAAATAACTTGGTCCAATCAACATTATCGAATGCCTTTTCTGGATCTACGAACGTGGGCTTGTCTTTAATTCAATCCTCTAGGATCAGATGTAAATTCACGATTGCTTCACGAGTTCCTAAATTTCTTCTGAAGCCAAACTCATCTCCTCCAAACTCTGCTTAGACTTCCAGGTGTGTGTGTGTGTGTGTGTGTGTGTGTGTGTGTGTGTGTGTGTGTGTGTGTGTGTGTGTGTGTGTGTGTGTGTGTGTGTGTGTGTGTGTGTGTGTGTGTGATGCTATTTTAATAGTGCAGTAGTTTTCGCACTTGTTATCACCTGGTTTTTTGGGAATAGATATAACAACATTCTAATTAAAATTGGATGGCGCTTCTTTCCAGCCATACATTTTCTCTCGAGTGTTTACTACTCATCCCAGTTAAATGCTTCGATACTAGTTTATTTAAAGTCATGATGTATTTTTCTCAAGCCTTGCTCCAGATAAATTCTCTATTATACTCTCTGGAATGCACATCACAATAGAAACTGTAACTAACTACACCCACGTATGATCAATACTGCACGTATTCCGTAAAATGAAATAATTATAGCCTATAATCAATTAAATGTTGCTTTAAGAATTAAGTAATTTTGGGCGTGATTCTATAAGTTACCTAACAAAGAAATTCTAACTGCCTTGTTTTAAATTTGATCTTACTAAATAGAAATCTCGTGGGTATGAAACTATTAAAACTAAGTAAATGATTGAAAATACTGAGGAAGGTTAAAACTTTCGTACCATCAGTCAATTCTTCCGGTTTCCGCAGTTTAACGTTGTAGGCTGATAAACCAGTACCCCTCTCTGGATCTCCAAGGAAATATTTTATAATATTTTGTAGGATCATTTTAGCAGCAGGATTTCGCTTCAGTGGACCTAAATATTGAAGGCTCGACAAAAATGTTAAAATGTCCAGATCATTGACTAAAGCAAAAACACACAGTTCTTTTCTGTCCTGAAAATTCAGAACACTTCGTCTAAACAGGAATAGAACACCTTTTGGCCAGGCATTAAGAGGTCCAACCCTTTGTCTCAAACTCCTAAAACCGATCATGCAGTCGATCACATCTTCCTTATATTTGCCGTCAACCTGCAAGAGAATAACAAACATTACATTTTGTAGTTAGAAGAACAAACGACCGCCATTGTAATTGTAATTCTAGGAAATTGTGTTTCTAACAATAAAGTGTAAATATGTTACCCATGGTCCAACCCAGTCCTTCTGTAATTTTCATTTACCATCTATGTGCCAGTTTCTGTATGGTCCTACATTATTCTTATTTTACCATTATCACATAGCTTATATTTATAATAATTCGTAACGAAAGCGCATGATAAGAAAATTGTATACTGTACTGCTGTGAGAAGTCTGACATTATTTCGCTGATACCACATAAATTCAATAACGAACTCCTTTACAAAGTACCATAATCTATTGAAAGCTTCAAGCGATACATTCCGACAATGACAATATTGTGTGTAGCATTACTACAAGCTCCAGCCATTGAGATGCTTGTCACATTAACTGAAGCATACAACCCTGATATGGTGTTGATCTGTTGTTGATGATGATGATGATGATATTGGTTGTTTAAGGAAGGCTAACATAAAGGTCATCGGCCCGTTCTCTTTACAGCAAGTATTCCTAAGCAACAATAGAAGGTAATACAAAAGTACCCAAGATAACGAAATTAACATTATATAAACAGTATTTCATACCAATTGTAACAAACGGACTAGAAACGCTGTAACTAATAGGAGACAAGATAGTAAGATCCAAGCAGTTGAAATGAAATGTTTAAGAACATCGGTTAAAAAGACAAGAAGAGATATAATTCAAAATATTAAAATCAGGGAAGAGCTAAATAGAGAACCGTTAGTACAGAAGATACAGGAAGCAAGACTGAGATGGTTTGGACATGTAAAAAGAATGGGAAAGGAACGGGTAGCAAGAAGGGAATTGGAAAGAGAAGTTAAGGGAAAGAGACCAGTTGGAAGACCGAGAAGAAGGTAGATGGATCAGATTTGGAAAAACATTGGAGAAGCTGGGGGTACCGGGCGAGATGGCCGTGCGGTTAGAGGCGCGCGCCTGTGAGCTTGCATCCGGGAGATAGTGGGTTCGAATCCCACTGTCGGCAGCCGTGAAGATGGTTTTCCGTGGTTTCCCATTTTCACACCAGGCAAATGCTAGGGCTGTACCTTAATTAAGGCCACGACCGCTTCCTTCCCACTCTTAAGCCTTTCTTATCCCATCGTCTCCATAAGACCTATCTGTGTCGGTGCGACGTAAAACCATTAGCAAAAAAAAAAACAAAAAAAAAACAAGCTGGATTGGATGTGGCGGAAGTAATAGAGCAGGAAAAGTGGAAGGATAGAAAGGAGTGGAGGAGGCTTGTTAACCACACCCGGGCGATGGAGTGGGACATTAATGATAATGATGAAAATGATAATGATGACAAAAATCTGATATAATGCTTATGCTACATTCTCTCTGGTACGTACAATAATGTATCATTATATGGCTCGAATAGGGTGCTGAGCTAAGAGCAAGCAGAACACAAGCTTGTAGCCTGACCACGCTTTGTTTCCAGGAATTAACCTGTTACTTTCCTAGGTACTTCTGTACGGGGCTGAATAAAGCTCTCAAGGCCATTTATTTCTCTAATTTTGGAACAATCTGACGAGGAACCAAACACACACAACTTATTGCACATGCACGGTACACAATGTTTGGAGCTATTTCATACTGTGACCTTAATCAATAATAATAATAATAATAATAATAATAATAATAATAATAATAATAATAATAATAATAATAATAATAACGTTTTTACGTCCCACTAACTACTTTTACTGTTTTTGAAGACTCCGAGCTTCCGGAATTTACTCCTGCAGGAGTTCCTTTACGTGCCTGTAAATCTACCCGCGCAGCTGTGAGCTTGCATTCGGGAGACAGTCGGTTCGAATCCCACTGTCGGCAGCAGTGAAGTTGGTTTTACGTGGTTTCCTATTTTTCTTGCTATTTGCTTAACGTCGCACCGACACAGGTAGGCCTATGTCTTATGGCGACGATGGGATAGGAAAGGCCTAGGAAGTGGAAGGAAGCGGCCGTGGCCTTAAAGTACAGCCCCGGAATTTGCCTGGTGTGAAAATGGGAAACCACGGAAAACCATCTTCAGGGCTGCCGAGAGTGGGGCTCGAACCCACTCTCTCCCGATTACTTGATACTGGCCGCACTTAAGCGACTGCAGTTATCGAGCTCGGTGTTTCCTATTTTCACACCAGGAAAATGCTGGGGCTGTACCTCAGTTAAGACCACGGCCGTTTCCTTCCCACTCCCAGGCCTTTCCTATCCCATCGTCGCCATAAGATCTATCTGAATCGGAGCGATGTAAGCAAATTGTAAAACAAGGGGGGGGGGGGCGGAGTAAATCTATCGACATTAGGCTGACGTATTTGAGACCTTCGAATACCACCGGACTGAGCCAGGGTGAAACCAATCAAGCTGGGGTCAAACGCTAGCGCCTCAACTGTCTGAGCTAGAGGTGGGGACGGAGCGAGTAATACCGATGAGTAATCCGGTTGTAGCGGTAGAGCGCAACACCGATCTCCTCCGCTTACAACTGCGAGTACTCGCGGAGGACCCGAGCACAGTGTAGCGCACAACACGTACGAAAGTACCTGTATTCAATCTGTGTGTATCGAATGTACGTATATATTTCCTACGCTTGTTATGTTTTGTAGATAATGTAAAATCTGTTATATTATATTTGTGGTGTTAGTGTGATATTTAAACATATTCGTAGACAGTAGTTATATTTTTAGAACATTTAAAGGAATTTAAAGAAATTTTTACAGAACGTTGTTCCACAAATGCCACGAAAACCGTCGGATGCCTGGCAGTTTTTTGACAGCACTGATAATAGGAAACACGCAAAATGCAAATTTTGTGGCCGCACATACGCGACGGGTGGTGGCACATCAAATATAATATAATATAATATAATATAATATAATATAATATAATATAATATAATATAATATAATATAATATAATATAATATAATATAATATAATATAATATAACATAATAACTGTATTTATAGAAGCAATCTACTGATAGCTGTTTGGCATTGGGACGTGTAGTAGTATGTTGTCAGATATGTTTTGCAATCACATTTGCAAAGAAGGACATTCCAGTCAACGTTCATTTACGTAATTACTTTTGTCATTCTGTAGATGAAATTATGTCAGTGTTTTTCATTATATTCTGATAAGATTCTTTATATTCAGGTTATTCTTCTCATTAACAGTGTACCGTATCACATGAACTTACGAAATAATTGTTAATACATTACTTTTCTGTTAACTTCCAATCCCCTTCTATACAAACCCTTTCGGTAGGTATGTGCCATACTTTGTTTCACTATTCGAATGATTTAACTATACGAGTTACTAACATTTATTCCACATCCTACCTCCTACTCCCTAGCAGTTACGTATATAACAATTATAGTGAATATATATGCAGTTATTTACAGTTGTTATGTTGTGAGAGAAGGGTATTAATAGGGGGATGCAATACCTTCGCAGTGCCATACCTATAACGTGTTTAAACGACCCGCGTCAGGACATTCACTCGGTAGTTCACTCGGTACTACCGGGTGATGACGTCACAACAACTGCTCCGCTCCGCTCCGCTCCGTCCCCAGCACTAGTCTGAGCCACTCAGGTGACCATAAGCCACGGAATGTACAGTTTTACGCGAACTTCAAACCACAGGGGTGAACCGTAATATGTTTCGATATTCGCACATCACTACTGTACCTGACGTAGACGACAACCATAATGGGAACAAACTGATATCGATCAGCTCTTACGTCAGCCGGACTGAGTAGTTCAGGTAGTTCAGTGCTGGCCTTCTGAACCCAGCTTGGCAGGTTCGATCCTCGCTCAGTCCGGTTTTATTTGGTGCTCAGATAGCCTACGTCAGCCTCGTGTCGGTAGATTTACTGGCAAGTAAAATAAATCCTGTGGGACAAAATTCCGGCACTTCGGCGTCTCCGAAAACCATTACAATGTAGTTAGTGGGACGTAAGGTATTATTACTAGCTATTACATCAGTCATTGAAATATGATAATATATAATCCATTTTTCACAATTACTGTAAATTAAATGTATTATTTCATAATACGCGATATTATCTTGCATACACGATACACGATATAATTTGATTAATTACAACGATATGCTTTCATTTTCTAAGGATAAACTCTGTAACAGAAAATCAACTGAATTGGACAGCAAATTCTCCGATGAAGTTGCCTATGAAAAAAACGAATAAAATCGTGCTCCAAGATATTTTGGCCACAGAAAATTAAAACTAACATTTTTCTTTTCTGTACAGTCACACATAAAGGTAAAATGTGAGGTTGTGTCAGGTGGAAACATTTTTTTTAACAATCTGCTTTACATCTCACCGACACAGATAGGTCTTATGGCGACGATGGAATAGGAAAGCTCTGGAATTGGGAAAGAAGCGGCTCTAACACTAAATAAGGTAGAGCTCCAGCATTTCCCAGGTGTGAAGGTGGTAAACCACGGAAAACCACCTCAAGGGCTGCCAACAGTGGGGTTCGAACCACCTAGCTCCCTAATGCAAGCTCACAGCTCTGCACCCCTAACCGCACGGCCAATTCGTTCGGTAGGATGGATGTATCAAGGTTGTATAATCACTCAAAAAATATTGAGTGCATAGTATTTTATGTTCCTCTCATTTAATATCATAATCATACTTATTTTAAATTACTATAATAATAATAATAATAATAATAATTGCTGTACGTCCCACTGACGGTTTTCGGAGACGCCGTGGTGCCGGAATTTAGTCCCGCAGGAGTTCTTTTACGTGCCAGTAAATCTACCGACAAGAGGCAGTCGTATTTGACCACCTTCAAACACCACAGGACTGAGCCAGGATCGAACCTGCCAGGTTGGGGTCAGAAGGCCAGTGCATCAACCATATGAGCTGCTCAGCCCGTCAATAATAATAATAATAATAATAATAATAATAATAATAATAATAATAATAATAATAATAATAATAATAATAATACCCGTGTGGGGATTTACCAGTTACCTCCATCGGGCGCGTCCCATTGGAATTGGGGAAGCTCGCTGGCTCTGCCGCCAGCAGTGTCAGAGGGTAGTAGGGAAATAAAATACCACCGTGAAAAAAACTGGTCCCTTGCCAGGGTTACGGCGAAGCTGGTAAATGACCAGAAGCCAGAAAACATCTTGAGGCAACCTCTAGGGCTAACAACCCTAGTTGTAAAAGGATGGGTACCCGTCCAAAGCAAAGTAAGTCAAAAAGCATGATGGCACAACATTCCAAGAAACATACCCCAGGGGGTAAATCTTCGGATAAATCCCTCGTCGTGAATGCCACGGCGCACGAGTCTCGTTCGGATTCTGGGGGAGACTCGACATCATGCAAGAGACGAGTCGGAGCGTCTCGGTGTACCCCGAAGAGTCAAAACTCAGGCCAAGATCTAAAACCTTTCTAGCAACTTTCCACATAAATTCACTTACACAAACTGCCAAGCTGAAAACCCTCACCATAGCCCTTTACGAAAATCAGATATCCATAATGGCCCTACAGAAAACAAGGTACCCAGATGAAGAGACTTTTTAATCCGAAGGCTACCGATTTTTCAAGAGCAAAGCGCAAAGAGGAATCCTCAATGGAGCTGTGATGCTTGGAACCGCGTTTGCTGTTGGAACCAAGATACTTAAATCGGTTGCAAATTTCGAACCTGTGAATGACAGATTGTCTATACTCACAATTAAATGCGCGAACAAACCTACGCCCTAGTTAACGCACATGCTCCTACAAACGATAAGAACAAGTCTGATCCAGACGAAGTTGATAATTTCTGGGACCTACTGGATGAAAAATTAAACAAAATCCCCAAACACCATGTCAAGCTTCTTTTGGGTGACTTCAATGCCCAACTAGGTCGTGAACACAAGTACAAGAAAGTTATAGGAAATTACCCTGCTCACAAAAGAACCAATCCCAACGGCAAAGGACTGGTGTCCATTTGCGAAAATCACAACCTGCAGGTCATGTCGACCCACTTTCGCCATCTACCCAGAAGGCAAATGACTTGGTGTTCTCCCGTTCAAGCTCTCGGAGAGTTCAAAATTGATCACGTTGCAATCTCCAGGATAAACAGCCCTGAGATTATGAATGTGAAGGTAGAGATAGGCATCAATGTGGCCTCAGATCATTATATGTCTCTTACCAAATTCAAACCAATTCCCGCAAACACAAGGAAGACAACCAAACAGATCACACGCTTCGACAATGATAAACTTCGGCAAAGGGTCGAGGAGTTCCAGGAGAAGGCTAGACCAAATGACTGTGACTTTCACAACGCCAAAAGTCTCCTTGTTAAGGCCGCAAAAGACGTTGCAGAAATCAAGAGAAGCAAAAAGCATGCCTGGTGGAATGGTACCTGCGAATCAGTCCTCCAAGAAAGACTCAATGCATGGAAACAGTACTACTCTACGAAATCAGAAAATGATTGGGAAACCTACAACATCCAACGTGCCCAAGCAGCTAGGGTGTTCAGAACTGAGAAACGTAAATACGAAAAATCTCTCATTGAAAAGATAGAACAAAACTTTAGGAAGAATGAAAGCAGAGAGTACTACAGAGCCTTCAAACGCAAACTCACTGGCTATAAACCACCATCTCTATGCTTTGAGCGAAAGGACGGCACACTGGCGACGTCAAATGAAGAAAATTGCAGCATTCTGGCAGATTACTTCAAGAATTTACTTAATTGCTCTAAACCGCAAAGCGTCATTGAGATCAAGGAACCCTTACTCAGGTACCCAGATTCCAGACCACCCGACAGAGATGAAATCAAGCGCCACATTGCCCGTCTCAAAAATAACAAAGCGCCGGGGGAAGACTCAGTAGTAGCAGAACAATGGAAATATGCCCCGGAGGAATCACTTGATATCTTGCAAAAGCAAATAGAGGAAATTTGGAACAAGGAGACCCTACCCGAAGATTGGAAAATAGCTTTGATCCATCCACTACACAAAAAAGGCAGCATGAAGAACATCAACAACTACAGAGGAATATCTTTGCTACCCGTGACTTACAAAATTCTATCACTTGCCATCCTGGAGCGTTTGGAAGCACAAGTCGAACATCAAATAGGTGAATACCAAGGGGGGTTCAGAAAAGGTCGCTCAACAGCTGAACAGATCCAAAATCTCAAAACGATAATCAGATATTGTACACTAAGGTCCAAGCAGTATATTTCTGTCTTTGTGGACTTTAAGAAAGCGTACGACTCCATTGACCGGGAAGTCCTGCTAAACATCTTAAATGAATTTGGAGTTGATTTGAAACTGCTGGCATTAATTAGAGCCACCCTGACCGATACAAAATCCAAGGTGAAGTTCCACGGATGTCTCTCGCATTCCTTTGACATCAAAACAGGAGTCCGACAAGGTGATGGGCTATCCCAGATACTCTTCAACTGTGTTCTTGAAAAGATCATCAGAACCTGGCGGGTGAGATTACAGGAAACCAACTACAGTCCATTGAGAATAGGAACCAAATCCAAGGGGATCGCAACAGACTGCTTAGCATTTGCCGATGATATTGCTGTTCTCTCAAACGACATAGAAACCGCTAGAGCTCAAGTTGAAATTTTAAAGGATTGCCGAACAAACTGGTTTGCAGATATCGTTTGAGAAAACAGAAGTAATGACTAACATCAAAGAGGCTCCACCAAAACTCCATACAAAATACGCGGACATCACCCGAGTAGACAAATTCAAATACCTGGGTGAGATCATCATGAAAAATGGACTGGACAAAGAAGCACTTCAGGAGCGAGTACGCAAACTGGAAATAGCCTACCAAACATCCCGCACAATCTACAACAAAAAATGCCTTTCCCAAAACACCAAGATACGTCACTATGAAACAGTTCTGAAGCCAGTAGTTCTAAATGCAGCCGAAACCCTGTCTCTAAATGCCAACAAAGGACTCCTTGAAGAACTGGAGAAAAGAGAACGCAAAATTGTGAGAGGGATCTTGGGATCAAAGTACAAAAATGGAATCCATCAAAAGAGATCCAACAAGGAAGTCTACAGAAAAATAGAGAAAATTACCGACACAATAAGAAAAAGACGGGCACGATTTTACGGTCATCTGAAAATAATGGACGGAAGAAAGTTAACTAAAGAAATCTTTCACTTTTTGATTCAAACCCCAAAAACCACAATTTCCTGGTTTAGAAATACCAAAGAAGACCTGCAAATGCTACATATCTCAGCTGAAGACGCCCTTAACAGAGATCTCTTCCGCAAGAAAATATTGACGAACGGGCTAAACCGAGACGAGCAACCGAAGAGAAGACACGGTACCCCTTGGACAGAGGAGCGTAAGCAGGCCCACTCACAAAGAATGAGGGAAATTTGGGCTCTAAAGAAGGCCAAGTTCAGTGTCAAATGCAACAAGACTTAACGTGGTCCTTGATGGCCCCAGTGAATTATATATAATAATAATAATAATAATAATAATAATAATAATAATAATAATAATAATAATAATAATCGCTTTACGTCACACTAACTACTTTTACAGTTTTAGGAGTTGCCAGAATTTAGTCCAGCAGGGTGTGAAGGCCAGTGCCTCAACTGTCTGAGCCATTCGGCCTGGCGATTGAAAAAATATAATTCACCTCCCATGTTGATACGAACCCTGTGGCTACCCACAACAAACATCCCTATAGGTTCAATTTTTGCATCCGAGAAAAGTGTACCTACGAGGAACATACAAAATACGTTTCCTTGGAACGACTCATACTACATATTAGCACCAGTCTGCTAAATATGGAATCGCCGTTTCCAGATCGGGATCATTCAGCGTTGGTCCATGAATCATCGCCCCGAGCAGCTGAGTAGTTGTGAAAGTTTTGAAGGGGATGAAAGGATTTTGATGGTGCAGGAGGCATGGAGGATAGGGTAGAGTTGAAGATTGGACGCCACATGTTAACAGAAAATGTGTGGGCGTGGACAGGAGACTTTAAGGATGTTCGTTTTAGGCATACTCAATACAACATAATGTAATATCAGTATATGGCGAGACTTTCTACAGATTAAGAAGAAAAATTCTCAAAGCATAGACACTTCAGTGAGATCGTCTCCTTTCCGAGACATCGTTTCGATTACTTACTACCACTATCCGGTACATTTTGTTTGTAATAATAATAATAATAATAATAATAATAATAATAATAATAATAATAATAATATCCGCCTTTGTGGTGCAGTGGTTATCGTGATTAGCTGCCACCCTCGGAGGCCCGGGTTCGATTCCCGGGTCTGCCACGAAATTTGAAAAGTCGTACGAGGGCTGGAACGCGGTTCACTCAGCCTTGGGATGCCAACTGAGTAGAGGTGGGTTCGATTCCCACCTCAGCCACCTTCGAAATTGTTTTCCGTCGTTTACCATATCTCCTCCAGGCAAATGGCGCGATGGTACTTAAGGTCACGGCCGCTTCCTTCCCTCTTCCTTGCCTGTCCCTTCCAATCTTCCCATCTCTCCAAAAGGGCCCTGTTCAGCATAGCAGGTGAGGCCACCTGGTCGAGGTACTGGTCCTCCTTCCCAGTTTTAACCCTCGAGACAAAGTCTCAGGCTCCAGCACACTGCACTTGAGGCAGTAGAAGTGTGATCCCTCGCTGAGTCCGAGTGAACAACTGAGCCTGGAGGATAAACAGATAAAAAAAGAAAGAAAGAAAGAAAGAAAGAAAGAAAGAAAGAAAGAAAGAAATAAATAATAATAATACGTCATTTTTAATATGTTTACCATCCAGGGTTCCTTTTTTCCCTCGAACTCTGTCGCCTCACGGGTAGTGTCTTTGAACGTAAGACTTTGGGTCGGGGATACAACTTGGGAAGAGGACCAGTACCTCACCCAGGCGGCTTCACGTACTATGCTGAACAGGGGCCTTATGGGGGATGGCATGATTGGAAGGGATAGACAAGGAAGAGGGAAGGATGCGGCCGTGACCTTCACATAGGTACCATCCCGGCATTTGCCTTGAGGAGAAGAGGGAATCCACGCAAAATCAATTCGAGGATGGCTTAGGTGGGAATAGAACCCCCTCTGCTCAGTTGACCTCCCGAAGCTGAGTGGACCCCGTTCTATCCCTCATATCACTTTTCATATTTCGTGGCAGAGCCGGGAATCGAACCCGGGCCTCCGAGGATTGCAGCTAACCACACTAACCACTACTGCACAGAGGCTGGACCTAACAGCGCTTTACACTTGTAGAGACAGTATTTGTGGCACAGGGAGAGGAATATTGTTACTACAGTATTTCTTACATCACTATCGTCCTTTTCCATCTAGATCTTAGGATGTGCCTGATGTTAAAAACCAGTCGAATGGAGTTCACACGAGCGTCCCTTCCAAGTCGACTACAGCCTGAGTATAGGCAAACTGTAAGACTTGTCGTACCACAGGTTGCATACAGACAGGATTACTATGCTATGAGGATCTTTTTCTTTTCCGGTTTGAAAGAATCGGTGACCTCTATCGTCTTTGTTAAATAATCGTGCGGGTTAACTTAGCGATCATCTGAGAATTAAAAGGCAAAGAGTAAGTGGTTCTTAGCAGGGCTACTGCAATATTTCTCCCCTAAGGGTGGTTTTGATTGTCCCAGGAAGGGCATCCTGCCATAAAACCGTGGCAGATGCACACGTGCCACGAACGAGTGTGGGGAAACTCTGAAGAAGAGGAATGATAAATTAACGCGAATATTTTTATTGTGTTTGTAACACAAATGACCTACAAACTGAATGCTAAAACTAAACACTATGGAGGTGAGATTCGATCCGTGGATTACGAGCTTGTAAACCGTACAGCTTGCTAGTTGCGCTACGCGCTCGTGACCCAAACGTGTCGCGTGCTGGTCTCGTGGAGCACTCTCTAAGTACTGTATTAAAGTTCCATTTCCTTGGAATTTAGTGCGAGTTGGGACTTGCGATTTGAACGAGTGAATTTTTTTACAGCCGCCTCTGTGGTGTAGTGGTTAGTGTGATTAGCTACCACCCCCGGAGGCCCGGGTTCGGTTCCCGGCTCTGCCATGAAGTTTGAAAATTGGTACGAGGGCTGGAACGGGGTACACTCAGCCTCGGGAAGTCAATTGAGTAGGAGCCAATTTTGAATTTGATTTAAAAAAGATTATTGCTTTATCAACTTTAAGCCAATTAGGTTTGATAATAAAAATTTTAGCTATAGGATTCCCTAAATTAGCTTTTTTCATCTTTTAACACATGCATTATTTAAGGCCCTTTTTGTTTATATGTGCTAGTTCACTGATTCATAATATAAAGGATTCTCAAGATATTCGGTTTATATGAAATATTTTTAATCAAATACCGCTAACGGCTGTATGTTTTAACATTTCTAATCTTGCGCTTTGTGGTATACCTTTTTTTGGCCGGTTTCTATTCTAAGGATTTGATTTTAGAGATTGTTAGGTTATCTTATATTAACATATTTAGTTTTTTCTACAGGTTTATCATCATCATCATCATCTGTTTACCCTCCAGGTTCGGCTTTTTCCTCGGACTCAGCGAGGGATCCCACCTCTACCGCCTCAAGGGCAGTGTCCCGGAGCTTCAGACTCTTGGTCGGGGGATACAACTGGGGAGAATGACCAGTACCTCGCCCAGGCGGCCTCACCTGCTATGCTGAACAGGGGCCTTGTGGAGGGATGGGAAGATTGGAAGGGATAGGCAAGGAAGAGGGAAGGAAACGGCCGTGGCCTTAAGTTAGGTACCATCCCGGCATTCGCCTGGAGGAGAAGTGGGAAACCACGGAAAACCACTTCCAGGATGGCTGAGGTGGGAATCGAACCCACCTCTACTCAGTTGACCTCCCGAGGCTGAGTGGACCCCTTTCCAGCCCTCGTACCACTTTTCAAATTTCGTGGCAGAGCCGGGAATCGAACCCGGACCTCCGGGGGTGGCAGCTAATCACGCTAACCACTACACCACAGAGGCGGACTCTACAGGTTTAACTGTATGTTATTCTTTACGGTTAGTGTATTATTCAATGACGGGCAAATTCAATTCTACATCATTTCACCCGTTAAATGATGAAGGGTGAAATATATTGAAGAGAATATTAGTGTTGGTCATAATAGCCATCCCCGAAGAGGTTTTCCGTTGTTTCCCACTTCTCCTACAGCAAATGCCGGGATGGTATCTAACTTAAGGCCACGGCCGCTTCCTTCCTCTTCCTTGTCTATCCCGTCCAATCTTCCCATCCCCCTACAAGGTCCCTGTTAAGCATAGCAGGTCAGGCCACCTGGGCGATATACTGGTCTTCCTCCCCATTTGAATCCCCCGACCCAAAGTCTCAGGCTCCAGGAGACTGCCCTTGAGGCGGTAGAGGTGGGATCCCTCGCTGAGTCCGAGAGAAGAACCCACCCTGGAGGGTAAATAAATAAATAAATAAATAAATAAATAAATAAATAAATAAATAAATAAATAAATAAATAGTTTCGTCATGGGCCACAAGTATATTGAAAATGTACCAGATCGGTTGGGACACGTTGGAAAAGTCTCCGTGTTAGCTTTACACCATGGGCGTGCATAAGAATTGAGGAAGATCCATGGCTTGTATGACTAGTTTAGACAACAGGATTTGAACGTCGCATGTATGATTCTTGTGCCTTGCCTTTTCCATTCCGTGAGTTTGTAAAATATGATCCCAGAGCCTTCCGTTGAAAACTTCTGGACTGGAATATACCTCTAGGATTATGTATTGAGGTGATGGAGGTCTTATTAGAGGTGATTTCCAGGTCGAAGCCAGAAGAGGGAAGGCAATGAGAGCACGAAAAGGCGCGCCGCGTGTATTGCAGTGAGTTGCGCCATCTGCAGCCTGCTTCCCTCTTCCCCCCAGTCCCATATTCACAATGCTCTCATTGTTACTGTACAACACTAGAGGCAAGTTGTACAGTTCTGTTCCCTCCGAGTCTGCAGCAGCTGGCGTGCCTACACTTTGCGATGCACACTCAACAGGTCCCCATCCCCCTCCCTTCCTACTACCCTCTGATACATTCGACTAGAAAGAGCACCTTAGGGGCATACATTCAAAACAGCTTAAATTGCACTGCATACTGATGAAAGAAGTGTTTAAATCGCACACAATTAATCGTTCAACATCGATTTTCCTATTTAACATTATAAACACAGCTCTGTGCGTCCATTTTAAGTACTGATTCTGCTATTCTTGTCCTTGTGCTTGTGCTTGTGATTAATTGCCTGTAAGGTTAGTACGGAAGCAGATGCAACCTTAAAAACCGTACCATCCAAAGGTTTCCTTGTACTTTAAATGGACAAAATCACATTAAGTCTATGTTTGGTCGAGCTCACCAGTCTTTGAATAGTTATTTACTAGTCGTAGTTTTAAGTACTGTGTGTGAAATTCAATGGTTCTGGTATACGCACTGTATGTACTGGGCTGCGTGTTAGTCTGGGAGGGGGTAATGTTATTGAGAAAACGTCCGTGGCTTGTCAGAGAGGTGGGTGAGACACATACGTGCGTGCCAATAGTCCTAACACAAACGTACATTAAATGTATTATATCTCGGAAAACATTCGGAATAGGACATATGTCCACATGAAGCTTTTGCTTCAAATGATCGTTCCTGTCATATCCCTGAATATTGACCATTCCAGAACCGGCCTGGAATCGATCCCGGAATCAATCAATCAATCAATCAATCAATCAATCAATCAATCAATCAATCAATCAATCAATCAATCAATCAATCAATCAATCAATCAATCACTACTGATCTGCATTCAGGGCAGTCGCCCCGGTGGCAGATTCCCTATCTGTTGTTTTCCTAGCCTTTTCTTAAATGATTGCAAAGAATTTGGAAATTTATTGAACATCTCCCTTGGTAAGTTATTCCAATCCCTCACTCCCCTTCCTATAAACGAATATTTGTCCCAATTTGTCCTCTTGAATTTCAACTTTATCTTCATATTGTGATCTTTCCTACTTTTAAAGACACCACTCAAAACTTATTTCGTCTACTGATGTCATTTCACGCCATCTCTCTACTGACAGCTCGGAACATACCATTTAGTTGAGCAGCTCGTCTCCTTTCTCCCAAGTCTTCCCAGCCCAAACTTTGCAACATTTTTGTAACTCTACTCTTTTGTCGGAAATCACCCAGAACAAATCGAGCTACTTTTCTTTGGATTTTGTCCAGTTCTTGAATCAAGTAATCCTGGTGAGGGTCTCATACACTATTTGGGGTCTTACCAGAGACTTATATGCCCTTTACTTTACATCCTTACTACAACTCCTAAGTACCCTCATAACCATGTGCAGAGATCTGTACCCTTTATTTACAATCATATTTATGTGATTACCCCAATGAAGGTATTTCCTTTTATTAAGACCTAAGTACTTATAATGATCCCCAAAGGGAAATTTCACCCCATCAATGCAGTAATTAAAACTGAGAGGACCTTTCCTATTTGTGAAACTCACAAACTGACGAAAAGGCCACGACGTTGACCATTTAACCAAGGAGTCGGACTTTGATGAAACCATTTATCAACTTATATTTTAGATCACGAGACTGTGCTTCACTGTCAGTCAGTGTCACAGTTCTGTAAATGAACCCATGTGTCATGTTTATAGGACCCATATATCGGGTAAGAAACAAATATTACCCTCTTTAGTGATACTTTCATTTATTTTTTCTATAAAACCCCCAAACCTCATGGTACTACAGCCCTTGAAGGGCCTTGGCCTGACAAGCGACCGCTGCTCACCCCGAAGGCCTGCAGATTACGAGGTGTTGTGTGGTCAACACGACGAATCATCTCAGCCGTTATTCCTGGCTTTCTAGACCGGGGCCGCTATCTCACTGTCAGACAGCTCCTCACTTCTAATCACGTAGGCCGAGTGGATCTCGAACCAGCCCTCAGGTCCAGGTAAAAATCCCTGACCTGGCCGGGAATCCAACCCGGGGCGTCCGGGTAAGAAGCAGGCACGTTACGCCTACAACACGGGGCTGGCATTTTTTCTATAATGATAGTAAATTCCAATAGAGTCCCCGTTCCCTAAATATGTATAGGGATACTGATTAACTACGACCTGGAACCAACAAATGACCCATTATCATGTGGTTTCGAATCCCACAATCTGTAATAGGCCTGATTGCGAGTCATTTCTGTGTTCCACAATTTCGCTCGAAGACAAAAGTTACGAAGGTTTATTTCTCAGAGGGTACGGGTACTATGTCACCAAGCTATCACATCTCCCTGAAAGTTTAGTGAGAAGTAGAATAGTGATTCCTTTGAAAAAGCAAGCTCCTAGGCCGAATTCGAACCGCGAGTGAGTTCAGTTGCATTACCACGAACCCCTGAGCTACGCCATCAGTGAAATTTTTACGTTTGTTAAAGGGCAGTTATCCGCGTTAAACATGTATCGGTGATGGAAGTGATCCCAGAGAATGAAAACCTATGTCGTACTTAATACCTATATCTAGTAGCTCATTAAGGGTCGATAATAGCTAACTACGACAAGCCTCATTTCACGTGATTTATGGCGCGTACGTTTTGATTGGCGAGATTTCGTCGATATAGACTGTACGGAGATATCATTAAATACGCACGCCTTTAAAGATTTGTTATACCTCCAGGAACGAGGGTATTTTGTGAATATTACAGTAAACCATTTTCCGTAATAATGACACATCGAAAATGATCGGTTTTACAACGCTTTAAGTGTGGATGGCCTATAATATATTTTGCCTGGTTATTTAGGAAGACAAAAACGACTGTAAAGAAAATATCGTGGTATTCGTACAAAAATACTATAGTTAATTCTGTATTGTTAATACAAATTAGTTGCTGTAACTAAGGAATGAATTGTAACCGATTAAACCCGTCTAGGTCGCACGTCACCATGAAAGAAGACTTGAAGAAACTTATTCCTGCAGGCAAATTCCTAAATGCATACAGTATAATGGATATGAAATGAAGAAATTAGAAATTACTAAGAAAAGGTCTGCTACGATTTCCTGGATACATTTCGGCCACGTGGTGAACACGTGCCTCGGTGGCGTCTCAAGTTTCCCGGAAGCTCCACGGCTCCCTCGCCTGGAGCTGGAGCTAGAGCAATGTTCGGTCCTGTCCTCGGCTTCTTTACGGCTTCGGAATTGGTAACATCAGCCACGCGCCCGGCACGTGCCCGAATCGTACCGACGGACAACGGAGACAGCCGAAGCTAGCCACTGAAGCGTGTAGTGATGCGGGTGGAAGCCACGCAAGGGGGAAGCAGATGGTCGTAACCTCAACTTGCTACAAAAGAGCAAGGACGAGTCTCTGAAGATTAATAACACGTTGTGATATTTTGAATTCTACCCCACTAACTTTTAACTGTACCGTTCATTAATATGACACACGCTACTCAATATAACACTAGCTCGGAGAGTACAATACTTCAATGTCGAGTCTTCAGATCTACTGCAATATCACAATAATAATAATAATAATAATAATAATAATAATAATAATAATAATAATAATAATAATAATAATAATAATAATAATAATAATATTTTTGCTATTTGCTTTACGTCGCACCGACACCGATATGTATTATGGCGACGATGGGATAGGAAAGGCCTAGGAATGGGAAGGAAGCAGCCGTGGCCTTAATTAATGTACAGCCCCAGCATTTGCCTGGTGTGAAAATGGGAAACCACGGAAAACCATCTTCAGGGCTGTCGACAGTGGGGTTCGAACCCACTATCTCCCGATTACTGGATACTGGCCGCACTTAAGCGACTGTAGCTATCGAGCTTGGTAATAATAATAATAATAATAATAATAATAATAATAATAATAATAATAATAATCATAATAATAATAATTGCTTTACGTCCCGCTAACTACATTTACGGTTTTCGGAGATGCCGAGATGCCGGAATCCAGTCTCGCAGGCGTTATTTTATGTGCCAGTAAATCTACCGACATAAGGCTGATGTATTTGAGTACCTTTAAATACCACCGGACTGAGCCAGGATCGAACATGCAATATTACACTGCTCACAGTAATCATTTCCGGTCTCTCCTCATTGTTATAGACTATGGCTTTACTCGAATTACAAAACCAATGAACTTGTTTCTTACAAAAGAATAAATATGGTGATGGTGGCAATAGTAGCGGCAGTAGTAGTAGTAGTAGTAGTAGTAGTAGTAGTAGTAGTAGTAGTAGTAGTAGCAGTAGTAGTAGTAGACCAGTGATTATAACTGAGCGAGCTGTCTACGCAGTTCGAGTCGTGCAGTTGTGAACTTGCTTTCGGGAAATGACGGGTTCAAATCCCTCTGTCCACAATTCCAAAGATGTGTTTTCTGTGATTTCCCCTTTTCACACCAGGCGAATGCTGGGACTGTTTCTAATTAATACTATGGCTGCTACCCTTTTTCCACTCCGATATCGCTAAAAATTCCAGTGCATTAATAAGACTTTAACCAATTGAAAAAATGAATGATGATGTTTTAGGTAGATCCTATTTTTGTTGTTTCTTAGACACTTAGGTTGAGCAGCCCGATGTGCTTAAGAATTTGTGAATTCTGTCTGGAATAGAACTGAGAAGTGGTTGAGACAGGTACCATATCAGAGTTTCCATTACGTTACACAGGATTTTCCTTTTTCAGCCTCGTATGGTGAACTGAATAGCTGTTGTCAAAGACAAGCAGCACCCTACTTAGTTGACTCAAGATCCATCAGTGGCTGTGTGGACCACGAATTCAGATTTTAGTTTAGAGTAGGATAGGAATGCTATTGTGGTTAATAACGTCTACCGTACTGATGCTGCTATCGTCTGATTCCCAGGAAGGAGTCATCAATTAAAGGAACGGGTACTATCTAAGTTCCGCGCTAGGCTTAATGGTGCCATCAGACGGATGAATCACCACCAGATATGCTACTTAAGTTATACGGCAGGGAAGCTTCGATGGCAACCCTAAACCAAGTATTCTCTACTGCCTTACGTGTCATCTCCCGCAAAATTCTTTGGATGTGCCAAAATGACGTGGAAGAAAATAAGGAAAAATAGTGTTAATTAATTATGTTCTAAAGACCTCCTCAGCAGCGCGATGCAACTGAAATTAACTTGAATGTGCTCACAAGAAGGTGTTTAGAGATTTGGCACTTTCTTCGTCATCGTAATGTATACTCCTCTAGCATTTACTAATACAAATTCTTCTTCGCTCACTTCAGCTTCAGCTGAAAGGCAAAATAGTAAACTGGTTACTTTCTTCCCAAACAGGAGCTAAAGTCAATTTCGAATGCACATCACAACCACATAGATAATCCCGAAGATTTATAAAAATTCTATGTGTTAAACTTCGCTGCAACAACTTTCGAACTTACGAAACACTAGTGTGCTGGATCCGGGCGAGTTGGCCGTGCGGTTAGGGGCCGCAGGTGTGAGCTTGCATCCGGAAGATAGTGGGTTTGAACCCCGCTGCCAGCAGCCCTGAAGAAGGGTTTCCGTGGTTTCCCTTTTTCACACCAGGCAAATGCTGGGGCCTGTACCTTAATTAAGGGACCGGGGTCCCGGGTTCGATTCCTGGCCGGTTCGGGGATTTTAAATTTCATTAGTTAATTTCTCCGACTCGGGGGCTGGGAGTTTGTGCCGTCTTCAGCATTAGAATTCATTTCAGGTAGGGCCCCATCCTCATGGACGCACATGTTGCCTACATGAGGTCAATTCGAAAGACCTGCGCCAAGCTTCGCAGGGTAATGTGGAGGGGATAAGGTCTCAACCAGTAACCTCTGATAGAAGCACTACCTCTAATTCTACATAATAACAGGAAAATGGCGTATGGCCTTTAGTGCCGGGAGAGTCCGAGGGCATGTTCGGCTCGCCAGGTGCAGGTCTTTCGATTTGACTCCCGTAGGCGACCTGCGCGTCGTGATGAGGATGAAATGATGATGCAGACAACACATACACCCAGCACCTATGCCAGAGAAATTAACCAATGAAGGTTAAAATTCCCGACCCTGCCGGGAATCGAACTCGGGACCCCTGTAACCAAAGGCCAGCACGCTAACCATTTAGCCATGGAGCCGGAAGCTGAGTCGAACTGATGCTGTCTGAAAGGTAGGAAATAACGCCAGGAGGTCGAACCTCATATCATTCCGTCATGAATCTGACGTCTGTACCGTTAGACCACCTATACCCTGAGTATTTATAACTTCAGAATAATAAATTATGGGTGTTGTCATCACTCCACCATCTTTTACATCTCTCAAATGTAGGGGTAATTTTACCACCTGCCCCTGAGCCGTTCATAATCATGTCAGAAGCGAAAGCTAAGGCGTGCACTGACGATAGCCAATAATATCCCTCATCAGAGTCAGCCGACGCAACTCAAGGCCAGAGGTTTTACCATCATCTGCTTTTCGTTTATTGTCTTAGTTAATGAGCCGGTACTCCTTTCTTTAACTTCGGTTGACGTATTCCAAACAGGAAATATACTGTATTGTCAATAGACAACACGAACTTCCTCACCAACAATTGAGTAGAAGAACGTGAGTTCTTACCTTGGCTGCAAATTAAAACTACGATTGTCTCTTAGGACGTTTACAATTGAATGGCTTCACCGGTGGAAGTGGAGGGGAGAGTTTAGCCTCCTGTATTAAGAATGAGATAAAAGAGGACGCTTCAAGCAGCGCAAAAGAGTAGACTATTTCTTAAAGGCTCTGTCCTTGGATTCTAGGTTCGCAGTTCTGACGAAAAGTACAGGAAACAAGACAGTAGCTCAAAAATTTATTTTACATAATCAAAACAAAAATATGAATTGGCAACATTATGCCATTTAGAGATTACGGACATTGTGATCTCATACTCGAAGGCTATTAGGTGCCGATTGCTTTATAGCGTGTGTTGTTGAGGTGACGTGATTTGAGCATGCAATCTTGGTCAAATGCAAAGCCATCTTCGTACATAATGAAGGATAAAGACTTCCATTGCCTAGATCTTCTCACTAAGTGGGATAGAATGATCAGCGCTTTAACCGAAAGCCTTCGTTCAAATTAACCATTATTTTGATGTTAAATTTCAGATTTGGGCAAGCGAAGGAAGTTTGCAATTTTATGTGATCATAGCTACAGGAACTCAAGATTTAGATAGAAATCCAATCATTGGGTAAGTGACTTTTCATTTCAAAAATCCACAGGAATTGACCGGGAATCGATCCTCAGCCGCACCGGGCGAGTTGGCCGTGCGATTAGGGGAGCGCAGCTATGAGCTTGCATCCGGGAGATAGTGCGTTCGAACCCCACTGTTGGCAGCCCTCAAGATTGTTATCCGTGATTTTTCATTTTCAAACCAGGCAAATGAGGCTATACCTTAATTACGGCCATGGGTGCTTCCTTCCCACTCCAAGCCCTTTCCTATCCCATTGTCTCCACAACACCTATCTCTATCGGTGTGACGTAAAGCAACTTGTAAAAAAGTAATAATAATAATAATAATAATAATAATAATAATAATAATAATAATAATAATAATAATAATAATAATAATAATAATCAATGCCACCAAACCAGCGTCCGGTTATTTTCGCGTAGTTGTGAGCTTACATTCGGGAGATGGTGGGTTCGAATCCTACCGTCAGAAGCCCTGAAGATGGTTTCCCATTTTCACACCAGGCAAATGCTTGGGATGTACCTTAATTAAGGCCACGGCCACTTCCTACCCACTCATAGGCCTTTCTTATCCGATCGTCGCCATAAGATCGATATGTGTCGGTGCGATGTAAAGCAAATTGCAAAATAATAATAATGTCATCACCAGCGTACTGGCGGGAATCATAACTGAGTGTGGTTAATTCGGGTGGCTCGGGGACGGATGTTTGTGTTCGTCTAAACGCACTTCTCTTTATCTACTTACAAACTGAAAAGAAGCAACAAAAACTACTCATCATTCCAGATTTGTATGTCTAAGTTGAATGAATGACGTGTCACTCTGTTGAAACGTACAATTGTTTTCCCTGTTATAAACATTATATAAGTATAGTTCTTAGGTTCATCTTGTTTTTTCAGACACTCTGCCCTTTACACCCTGCAGCTTTCGTGTTCAGTTGTTCTGGAACTACATTACGAACAAGTAATGAGGGGGAATTCTAAGGCTACATGGGGAACATAAATACTCTCTGGTGGTATATTTTCGTTCTATTAGAATTGTGGCTTTTGCCAGGCCACAGGAGCTACAGCGTGACAGCTGTTACGGAGGAGACAGACCGTGGATTGAACCTCGCCTCAACAGAAGGTCTAGTTAGTCGTGCCTTCAGGAGCAAGCAGGTGTCGCCGTAGTGAGCGCAGAGCCTGTTCCTTTTCAGAAGAAGTTGCATCGACCAGCAGCGGATAAAACACAATGCTTTGCTCATCCAGCATCCAAATTACAGATTTAGTACTTGATTTAACGAAAACCAGTTCAGTTGTCGGTGTTGTTTCATTTTAGAGGCTCGAATATAATGATCAACAGTACCGTGTGCTTAGTGTATAAGAACTGAATCACACGTATGGATTTTACCCTGTTTAAGGACCGGATGCCCCTCGTAACACCATCCCCTATTATTATTATTATTATACCGCTTTTTCCACACCTATGGGGTCCCATGTGTGAACTGCATAGTACATAGATTTGGCCCTGCTTTTTTTTTGCTAGTTTGCCTTACGTGGCACCGACACAGATAGGTCTTATGGCGACGATGGTATAGGGATGGCCTAGGAATGGGAAGGAAGCGGCCGTGGCCTTAATTAAGGTACATCCCCAGCATTTGCCTTGTGGAAAATGGGAAACCACGGAAAACCATCTTCAGGGCTGCCGACAGTGGGAGTCCAGCCCACTATCTCCCGGGTGCAATCTTACAGCTGCACGCTCCTAACCGCACGGCCAACTCGCCCGGTGGCCCTGTTTAACGGGCTGATGCCCTTCCTAACTCCTCCCCTATTTGGAGGGATGTAATCTTCTGTGGTGGTTGATAGTGTGGTGCTTTGTCTCAATGTGAATAGGAGAGTGTTGGGACAGACACAAACAGCCAATCCCCGAGCAAGAAGATTTAATCAGAAGCGATTTATTCCCCGACCCGGTTGGGAATCGAATGCGTGGTTCGTTGAACAGAAGGCGGTAAGCTGAACATATAGCCAAGGAGTGGGACATTCTTCTTTCTCTTCTTATTTTCATTATCCTTCTACTCCTTATCCTTATCCTCTACTTCTTTTTTATTATTATTGTTATTATTATCCTACCGTTGTTAAATTTATCCTTGTTCCTTTCCAGCTGGCTTTTTCAGTCCAGATGTACCGTATCTGATTATTCCAACATGATAGTCTCACGTTCTACTCCAAGAGAACTTGGCATTTTCAACTTCATGAGTTCAGGAAAACTAAACTTAATGTGAGCTTAATTATTCTATTATGGCTATGCTTCTTGGCTGCGATATGATAAAAACACTAGGAAAATTAGTTCCGAAATGACGTGCCCCATTGCACAAATGGTTACTAGCCATCCCCCTAAGCCCGGCGATATGGTCCATGTGTTCTCAGTCTTCCTTCCGGTCGGAAGCACATCTGTTTGCGATGCAATTGGAAATAAAAACATGATGATGATGATGACGATGCTTGTTGTTTAAAGGGACCTAGCGTGAAATAATAACAAATATCTGGAAACGTTAAGCGAATATATTCAAGTGACATGTAACTATACATTGTACCTATTGGTTTTAAGCATTTGCTAACCTTAGTTTTGTTCTTTTAACTATTTGCTTTACGTCGCACCGACACAGAGAGGTCTTATGGCGATGGTGGGACAGGAAAGGGCTAGGAGTGAGAAGGAGTGGCCGTAGCCTTAATTAAGATACTGTCGCAGCATTTTCCTGGTGTGGAAGTGGTATATCACGGATTGCCTCCTTCAGGGCTGCCGACAGTGGGGTTCGAACCCTCTATCCTCCGAATGTAAGCTCACACCTGCGCGACCATACCAACTCGCTCGGTTTGGTTTCGTTTAGTGTAAAATAAGACGTCATTGACAAAACCTCGCCAAGAAAAACAAAGGTAAATAAATAAATTAAGTAATTAAATAAATAAATATGAAGACTTCAGGAGAATATCTAAAGAGCACAGAATGATCCATAAAATATATTTACAATGTGGGTAATAATTAAATAATTAAACTTAATACTTCAAAGATTAAGAACCTAACCTCAAGAGCTTAAGACAACTTAGTCATTTCCCACTGAACAGTATGTATCAATCTGTTTGAAATAGTTCACTTCATGCCAGGTAGGTAGGACTACAGTTTCAGCAGAAAAAGTTTACTCTCTTGCAGGAATCGCACATTCCAGTAAAGTTGCTGCTAACCAGGATATACAAAAGGTTGATAAGAACGAAGAATATATACTGTTTGTAAAAGAACTATCACGTTCCCGATTAAAAAACTAGCAAAATATTTATCCACATATGCAGATGCCGATAATGCACTACCTGATAGGAGTGGAATTTTGGAAATTAACCTTTAGATTTGGCGGAGCCCCGTCAATATTTTGCCAAATGCCCACGACAGGGTTAATATTCACTGCATACAACCAGTGCCCCTTAGTATTTCAATTCAGCTTTGAATACGAACTTCTTAAATCATCATCCACTTATATTCAACTTTCTAGAAGTGCTGACAATATTTCAGGCGAACATTTTCGTAAAAATACCTAGTGCTATGCAACAAATTATATTTAGGAATAAAGCTCATTTAGTGAAATGAAGACGATAACTGTTATGTAAGGATATGAATGAGTATTCCACTGGACATATACCATGTTTTGAATTAATTAAGGAAGAGCCACACAGAAACAAGATGTTTAAAAAATACGACTTAATACTTTAATTACGCTGATAAGACTGCATTCAGCATCCACCTCGCTGCATATGAGATACACATTTTTAAAAATTTAAACCATAGGCCTACTGACCATGATGGTTGCGCAGTCCTAAGTTTGAATGAAGGAGGGGAAATTTTGTCTCTTTAGTTTTATGTTTGTGGCAATTCACGTGAGCCTTTTTTTGGCAACGAAGGCTACTTGTTTGTGACAATTCGCAGAAGTGAAATAGACCCAACAGCACTTTCGTGGCCATTCACCTAGCTCTCACAAGAAGTTCTGAGGTACTCATCAGAATACTGGGCTCAATAATAATAATAATAATAATAATAATAATAATAATAATAATAATAATAATAATAACGTTATTGGCTTTACGTCTCGCTAACTACTTAGAAGGTTTTCGGAGACGCTGATGTGCCGGAATTTAGTCCCGCAGGACATCTTTTGCGTGCCAGTAAATCTACCGACACGATGCTGACGTATTTGAACACCTTGAAATACCACCGGACTGAGCCAGGATCGAACCTGCCAAGTCGGGGTCAGAAAGCCAGCGCCTCAACCGTCTGAGCCACTCAGCTCGGCGAACACTGGGCTCAGAAAAGCATGCTAAATTATAGTAACAACAAAAACAACAACAACAATAGTAACAATATTAAGTTGTAAAACTCTACAGAAACTAGTAAGCGAGATTGGTAACCACGGATATAAATCGACAACTCTATCAATATTGTCCGTTGACAGAAACACAACGTAACTTCCTTTGAGAGTTGTACCTCTTTGTGTTTCAAAATCATCACACGCAAATCACTCATGGTTCAATGCAGAATATTAGGACAAAGTCTAAGAAAATTTCTCGCAATATTTACAAAATGAAATTTTCGCTTCTTCTGATAAGCGAAGGAAAGAAAGTTCTTTACTTCACAGACCAATTCACGCGGGTCTGAATGATATGTTTTGGACCAGTGTGAGGTGTCTGAGACGTCTTTCATTACAGTGTAAGCGCGGCGTCTATTCGTACGGAAAGCAGCCCCTAGCTTGTGTAGTATCGTAGCTCTGGATTGGTGGAAATCTCGGCAGGTTGAGCATCCGGAGCAACAGTTGGGAGAGGGAAGAAGGAGGGAGCACTGGCAGATGTTCCCTATGCACGTGGGACACACCTGGAACACCCAACTGAGCGGAAGTTCACAAGTGTTATCGGGAATCAGTGTGAGCGAGGTCCATGTGCATTTCCTTTCCTTCCGTCATCCTCTTGCATATTCAAGAACATCCTAAAAATATCGCCATTATATTTTGTACCTAATTCGAGTGTTAGCGAACATAACCTTTTAGCAGCGAATGGCGAACAGCTCTGAGTTTCTATTTTCTTTAACGTAAAAAGTCCTTTATTTCCATACGGATTTTTCCCACTGCGTCGCACATGTGGATTAGGCCCTGTTTTAGGCCGGATGCCCTTCCTGACGCCAACCCTATATGGAGGGATGTAATCACTAATGCGTGTTTCTGTGGTGGTTGGTAGTGTGGTATGCTGTCTGTATATGAAGAGGAGAGTGTTGGGACGGACACAAACACAAAGTCGCCGAGCCAGAAGCATTAATCAGAAGCGATTAAAATCCCCAACCCGGCCGGGAATCGAACCCGGGACCCTCTGAACCGAAGGCCAGTACACCGACCATTCAGCCAACGAGTCGGACTAACGTAAAACAGTCCTATGATGGATATATTCAGGATATGCCATCAAAGTTATTTATTAAAAACTTCATTTACATTTTTCATTTCTTTCTTTCTTTCTTTCTCTTTCTTTCTTAGTCCGTTTACCTTCCAGGGTTGGATTTTACCTGGGACTCAGTGAGGGATCAACCCCCCCCCCCCCACTACCGTGTCAAGGGCAGTGTCCTGGAGCGTGAGACTTTGGGTCGAGGAATACAACTGGGAAGGAGGGCCAGTACCTTGTCCAGGCAGCCTCACCTGTTATGCTGGGATGGGAAGATCGTAAGGGATAGGCAAGGAAGAGGGAAGGAAGCAGCCGTGGCGTTTAAGTTATGTACCATCCCAGCATTTGCCTGGAGGAGAAGTGGGGATCCACGGAAAACCACTTCGAGGATGACTGAGATGGGAATCAAACCCCCGCTACTCACTTGACCTCCTCCCGAGGCTGAGTGGACACAGATCCAGCCCTCGTACCACTTTTCAAATTTCATGGCAGAACCGGAAATTGAACCCGGGCCTCATTTGCCTTGTGTGAACTTGGGAAACCACAGGAAACCATCTTCAAGGCTGCCGACAGTGGGGTTCGAACTCACTATCTCCCGAATGCAAGCTGATAGCTACGTGACCCAAGCCGCACGGCCACCTGCTCGGTCCGTGTATATTGGGTTGAAATATGCTCCGTATCAAATTTTACTTTAATTACGTTATTCCGTAAAACAAACAGGCCTTTAGTTATGCGTCTCACGTCTTTTACGGGTTTCGGAGAAGCCACGGTGCCAGAATTTCGTACGGCAGGAGTTTTATTTTTCGCCTGTCCCGTAATCTAGGAGTAGTGTGGCTGTCCCTTACCCAGAGCTCCTGGGTTCTAATTCCGGCCATTTCAGGGAATTTTAACGGGTTCTGAGGGGTGGTGCGAGGTCCACTACAGCCTACGTTATTACAATTGAAGAGCAATCTAACGGTGAGATGGCGGCCTCGGTCTAGAAAGCAAAGACGAACGGCCGAGAGGATTCGTTGCGCTGACCACATGGCATCTCGTAATCTGCAGGCCTTCGGGCTGTGCAGCAGTCACTTGTTAGACGAAGGTCCATCATGGCTGTTGTGCCATGGGGTTTAACTTTGGTTCAGAAGTAATTTTACCGGGCGAGTTGGCCGTGCGCTTTGGGACGTGCAGCTGTGAGCTTGCATCCGGGAGACAGTGGGTTCGAGCCCCACTGTTGGCAGCCCTGAAGAAGATTTTCCGTGGTTTCACATTTTTACACCAGGGAGATTAATGAAGGCCATGGCCGCTTCCTTCCCACTCCTAGGCCTTTCGCATCCCATCGTCACCGTAAGACCTATCTGTGTCGGTGTGACGTAAAACACGTTGTAGAAGAAGAAGAAGAAGAAGAAGTAGCAATTTTACGTGCTGGTAAATGTACCAGCACCGGGAGAGTTGGTCGTGCGGTTAGGGGCGCGCAGCTGTGAGCTTGCATCCGGGAGATAGTGAGTTCGAACCCCACTGTCGGCAGCCCTGAATATGGTTTTCTGTGGTTTCCTATTTTTGCACCAGGCAAATACTGGGCTGTACCTTAATTAAGGCCACGGCCTCTTCCTTCCCATTCCTAGGCCTTTCCTATCACTTCGTCGCCATAAGACCTATCTGTGTTGGTGCGACGTACAACAAATTGCAAAAAAAAAAAAAAAAAAAAAAAAAAATCTGCCAGCACAAGCCAAGTGTAGTTGAGCACCTTGAAATATCATCCGACTGAGCCGGGATCTAGCCCACCAACTTTGGCTCTGAAGGCGGCTCTACCATCTGAGCACCTCATCCCGGTTAATCTTAATAAGAAGTGTGTGGAAGAAAACAGTATCCTATAATATCCCTATGTTTGGGAAATGGTATTCCCTCAAATTTCGTGGCTCTTTGCCTCTTATTCGCTTTTACGCTTTGGAGATTGTAATTGCAGTGATAGAAGCGGTGTGACCCAGTGAAGTACTATTGTCGTGCATGTGTACATGTGTGGGCGATTTAATGAGACTGGCTGATGGTATCAGTATGTTGTGTCCTACACAGAGTCGAGTACTGATTGTATCATAGTAACCGTGACACAAGCACCTAACTCCCTTTCGCCTGTGACTTGCCTACTACTACAGTTCCACACACATATATTGGGATTTACAGCCCTGCAGTAATTGACACGTCATAAACAACACGTTATCCGACCACTTACATTCACTGGCATCTCGTAGTTTAAATATTTTCATTACACGGTCTAGAACACAGGACATGATCACACTTTTGGATGTATTCGGTTTAAATGACAAACCCTTGTCCCATCCGGCCCCGCGGTATAGGGGGCAACGCGTCCGCCTGTCAGCCGGCGGACCCGGGTTTGATTCCCGGCCGAGTCAGGGGTTTTTAATTGTAAATGATTAATATCCCTGGCCTGGGGACTGGGGACTGGGTGTTTGTGTCGTCCTTAACGTCCAACACTCTACACTTCCGCAATTCCAATTACACGTAGGTTCATATCATATGGTGCAAGTAGGGGCAAAAGTTGCAAAGTTTGGGCTGTCAGTGGAGAGATGGCGTGGAATGACATTAGTAGACGAAAAAGTTTAGTGGTGTCTTTAAATATGAAGATAAAGTTGAAATTCAAGACAACAAATTGGGGCAAATATTCGTTTATAAGAAGGGGAGCTAGTGATTGGAGTAACTTCTAAAGGGAGATGTTCAATAAATTTCCAATTTCTTTGCAATAATTTAAAAAAAGGCTAGGAAAACAACAGATAGGGAATCTTCGACCTGGGCGACTGTAGTGATTGATTTGATTGATCTGCGGGTTCGGGTATGAAGTGAGATAAGTCTTTGTGGCGAGGTTTTACGATCGGATGCCCTTCCTGACGTCAACCTCATCACAGGAATTAATGAGATAAAATTAATAACGTGATATATGATAATAAGAAGGTAGAGGTGAAAACCGGTGCCGGCACATAGCCCTCTCCTGACGAACAGCAGGAGAATAGACGGACGAATCACCATTAGCAGGATCATATGCCCTCACTCCATAAGAACACTGAGGAGAGTTTTGGAACTTAATCCAGGATTTTGGCTCGCAATCTAGTGATTATAAATTATATACCTCCACCTCCCCAACCCTGCCGACGAACTCTTCCGTGGTTTCCCATTTTCCAACCAACGGGACTCGAAATGGCTAACCACGGTGTCAGACCATATAAACTTGAGGTATTCTGTTTAAATGACATTAATGTACAAAAATTAGATGTTTCGTAAAGACCTATGGTTTATCTCCTTAAAATAGAACACAGAGTGTTAGAAATTATGTTGGAAGACATGAAATAATCTTCTTATTCCTCCTTTTCTTCTTCTTCTTCTTCTTCTTCTTATTATTATTATTATTATTATTATCATATTCTTCATGACTTGCGTATTAATGGAAGTGAGTGAAACTAAGATCTTACAAAAGAAGAATTCCGGCCGGGCTGAATGGCTCAGACGGTTGAGGCGTTGGCCTTCTGTCCCAGACTCGGCAGATTCGATCCTGGCTCAGGTCCGTGATATTTGAAGATGCTCATATGTGTCAGCTTCGTATCGGTATATTTACTGGCACATAAAAGAACTCCTGCGGGACAAAATTCCGGCACCTCAGCGTCTCCGAAAACATAAGTATACGTAGTTAGTGAGACGTAAAAATAACAAGATTATATTTATTAAGAAGAATTCCTTACTTGAAACTATAAATTTCTTTAAGTCCATAATCACGGCATCATGACAAATTAGACCGACTGGTTAGCTCTTTCAGTGGGCATTTAAGAGAGGTTAAAAATGAGATCCACCGAGATCGATGGCTGCAGGCGCTTAAGTGCGGCCAGTATCCAGTATTCGACAGCCCTGAAGATGGTTTTCCGTGGTTTCCCATTTTCACACCAGGGCGCTTCCTTCCCACTCCTAGCCCCTTCCTATCCCATCCTCGCCATAAGACCTATCTGTGTCGGTGCGAGGTAAAAAAAACTCGTAAAAAAATGAGATCCTCATGTCTGCATCCTATTGACACGTTACAGAACTCTCTTTGACTGGTTAAGTACTGGAGGTAACACGTTTCCTAGTTATAAATGTAAAACCATCTCCGCACAAGTCACGAAAGCCCTTAGAGAAGTTGAAGGTGAAGGCTTCCACTATTCGTTGCTTCGGTAGTAAGTGAGATAGAGTACTTAGGTCTGTATCCGGCCACCTTCAGTCTGAAGAATTGAACTCCTACTCATTTTAAACGCAGACTGCATATGGACTCGGTTCTGCCATAAGAAATGCACAGGCTTCGTACAGGCCCCTAGCAACTAAACAAATTATCGGTCAAACATGGAAGTCGATAAATTATTTCGGAAACATACCTCTTGAATATGTTCGCATAAGTAATAAGCTTGTAGCTCCTGGAGAAAGGAAAATGAGACGTGTCAGTTCTGCCATAAGAAATACACAGGCTACTTGTAGGTCCCTAGGAGCCAAACAAATTATCACACAAACATGAAAGTTGATAAATTGGACAGGAAACATACAACTTGAATCTGTTGGCATAAGTTATAAGCTTGTAGGTCGTACGGAGAAGGAAATAAGCGGAGGAAATTCTGCCATAAATAATACACAGGCTACGTTTAGGCCCCTAGCAACTAAACAAATTACCCTATATACATGAAAGTTGAAATATTGGGTCGGAAGCATAGTACTTGAATCTGTGGACATAAATTATAAGCTTGCAGCTGTTGCGGTAAGCCCTGGCGTCGAACTTAGTTCTGTGAGGTTAGTGCCCTGCATGGGTAAGCCTGGAGTCTAATCCGAGCCTGTATTATTATGGTTGCACACGTAACGAGCGTTATATTATGACATTGTGTGAGGTTAAGCATGTACTCTTAGCCTAACTCTTGCGCTAGGTCCTCTGAGTTGGCTCCATAAGGCCAATGTATAGCGGCCCTCTTGCGCATTACCTCCTACGCCAGAAGTCGCTTTTTATTTCTACTCTGCTTGTGTGCGCAGGGCCCATTTCATAGGAAATCGGGTATCTTTAATAGCAAATTATAATGAACAAAGGCGACATACCGATGCATTTACCTAACATACCACTGGAATCTGTTAGCATAAGCTATACGCTTGTAGCTCATGTAGAAATGAAAATAAGCGGTGTTAGTTCTGCCATAAGAAATTCACGGGATATATTTAGGCCCTAGCAACGAAACAAATTATGGGATTAAGTTATTAAATTGATCAGTGATGCAACAAGAAACATTAATAATAACGTTCGGATATGAAATTGCTGGATTAATACACTGATAGTCTTGAGAGTCTGGGGACGGTTCAGAATAGAAACATTCAACAGGAGTTAGGAATTGTCATGGTTAACGTTCTAAACACACAGACACGAAGAAAGAAAGTTTAGTACCGCTATCTTTGTCATGGCTTTCCTTGCGCTCAGCAGTCACAGTTTTCTACGTAGTGTAGACACATTTTTACGTCCCATAACCAATGTGTTTGGTCTTGTACGGCATTTAGATGACCAACTTCATATGATTTAATTCTTAGTAGGCCTACCTCGAATGCCTCAACATTTCAATGAATAACAATTACTTTAAAATATTTTGGGTTCGATAAAATGGGCCCACTCAAAATGCGAACAGTACATTTGTCGATTGCATTTTAATTTTTTAGTTGACCTATTTAGATGATCGTTACTTATAAATTTGATCTATTGGCTGTTCAAATAACTAAAACTTATCATTAGAGATGTTCTGCTAGTGTAAATATAAATCGGTAGTAAAGGTATCTGGTGTAAGCGAAATGATGTTGCATCTGTGAAAGATGATAAAACAGATCTTACCGTGCGGATGGCCTCCAACTCCTGTTTGTACGCTGCTGGTTCCTCTGATTCATTAGTACTTTCAACATCACTTTCGCTGTCGGATGATATTGATGTCAATAACCGTAATTGATTGGCCACTTCCATGAAACGCGGGTCTCCTGTACTTTCAAATCTTTGCTCTGCGAGGGAACGGACTAATAGCAGTCTGGAAATAAGGTGAGGTGGTTAGAGACTGAATAAGTAATTATATTAAGTATAGTTCACAATGAATTACAAAATTATAAAGCTAAATACCAATAATTCCTCCTGGTACAATCGACGAGAGATACTCCAGCGCATTATGCTCATTGTCGTATTATAAACAGGTCCAGTGTACATAAACTCATAGGTATATGAGTACGATAACTCTCCGGTCTCACAGATGTGTAATAATAATAATAATAATAATAATAATAATAATAATAATAATAATAATAATAATAATAATGGAGTAAAAATATGGATAATAAACGGACAAGGGAAATATATAATCCACAGAGATTTTTTTAAGGAAAGGTTTCGTCAAGTAAGGAACACTAAAAATCAGAAGAATTATGGAGGTAGAAAAGAATGTGATGAAAATGCTTGGAGAAAGAAGATAATTGTTAGCACATGTAAAAACTGGAATAAATGAAAGCATCCCCAATATGATGCTAAACTGGAATGCTGAGGGTAACAGATAACTGGGAGAACCTAGGAAATAGTGAAAGGTTGGGGTACAAAGAGCATGGCTAGAAGAAGTCTTATTGAAGATTCTGAGGATAGGGAAATGCGGAGGAGTATAGCGGGGGTATGAAATGAACACACAACTGGACGTGATTACACCAGGATTTATTCACTATGTACTAATTGCTTGCACACTACACAGGCACACCAAGACCACAACTTACAATACACAGTACACCAATTACACCAATTCGCGCTGTCACTGCTCAGTCACGCTAGTCCACTCTACCGCTAACACTAAGACAATCACACTACACACTGTTCCACAGTTGTCACATAGTCTGAGTCAGTATTGTCGTACACTGTGCGTACACCCATAACAGACTTCGTTCGCTGTCCCTTGCCGGCTACCCCACCCTCCACTCTCTCTCTCTCTCTCTCTCTCTCTCTCCACGGGCAGAACTGCGCTGAACCACACTCCAGCTGACACACACGGTTCACTGACTGACGCAGTGCTCCACAGCAGCACTAACTCTGTGACTGAACTTCAACTGAACCAGTGAAGCTCATCCGGTCTGCCTTAAGTAAGGAGGCTGGCCCTTCCGGATACTTCGCGAAAGGAGAAACCCCTAGAGTCCTCTCAAATCCGAAATATCTGGGTTCACCTTCTAGTCTTCTTCACACGGCCGAGAAGCCTCCGGTGAGAGGACAGGGCGATGACAAATGGAGGCAGGGAGGACTTGCCTTGAGCGCCCAGCTCGTTCCTGATTGGTTCGCTGTACGGCGAGTAGCAAGGACCTAACTCGGCGACGTCACTCGCGGCTGGGGCTAATTTACTCGTCCCAAGGCCTTACAATAAAAGGACTGACACCGCAACCTTATATAGGCCTATGGTTTGTAAGGAAATTGTATTTTAGGGAATTCCTAGTAAAAATAATATTATTGGTTTTACGTTTTTGGGAGACTTCAAGGTACCGGAATTTTGAAATAAAGTAACAGCTTACGAGCATTATTATTTAATTTTTTATTTTGCTATTTGCTTTACGTCGCACCGACACAGATAGGTCTTATGGCGACGATGGGACAGGAGAGGCCTAGGAATGGGAAGGAAGCGGCCGTGGCCTTAATTAAGGTACAACCCTAGCATTTGCCTGGTGTGAAAATGGGAAACCACGGAAACCCATCTTCAGGGCTGCCGACAGTGGGGTTCGAACCCACTATCTCCCGGATGCGAGCTCTCAGCTGCGCGCCCCTAAACGCACGGCCAACTCGCCCGGTGAGCATTATATTAGTGTTCTTGAAATTTAAAGTGCTTAATACCTGAAGACTCAGAAAGAAGGATGATTTAAATTTCACCATCACTCACAAATGCAATTGTGGCTTTTTTATATTTTTGGTAGTGGTTTTAACGCCGCATTAACACATCGAAGGTTTTCGGCCGTGCAAGAATGGGAAAGGACTAGGATTGGGAAGATGATGATGATGATGCTTGTTTAGAGGGGCATAACATCTAGGTCATCGTCCCCCTAATGGTACGAAATGAGACGATATGCAATGACAAGTTAAAAGTACAGAATTCATCCACTGACCAGAATTCAAAACGTGATGATGAAGAATGAAGGAATGAATATGAATTTAAAACAATCAGTGGATCCTACTCGCAATGCCTCACCTGACCAGAAACATTACGGACCAAGGGACTGTTTCCAAAGTCCAATCGTGAATCGATGAATTTTGTTGTCTAAAGGAGTTCAATATTCATGTCAACGGTACCTCGCTAGTAAAGGAGAACCATGGTATTTCTCAGGTTGCGGTACTAATCAAAGGTAGCGTAAACTCACGATGTTCCAAACATTATGGTACTACTCAGAAGTATTGTACGTCGTACAGGTAACGCAGACCTCTGGTGCTTCTCACATAATGGCTAATCTCATAAGCAACGCAAACCCATAGTGTCCCTCACCTATGTGTACTAATCACGGGCGCCGGTATTCCCGTGGTGTTCCGCATATAGTGGGTACTAATCATAGGCAACGAAGACCCACGGTGTTGCTCATATTGTGTTACTAACCGCAGGCAACGCCCAGACCCGCGGAGTTTCTCACTTAATGGTACTAATCACAGGTACTGGAAACCCACAGTGAGCCCCTCTCTACTGCTACGAATCACAAAACTATGGAGTACCTAACAGAGTGGTACTACTCGCAAGTAAAGGCGACCCATGGTGTTCCCCGCATGATGGTACTAATCACAAGTAGTTTCATGGTTCTGATGCAATCATCCCTTGGTCGCCCCTTTTAGTCGCCTCTTACGACAGGCAGGGGATACCGTGGGTGTATTCTTCGTCTGCGTCTCCCACCCACAGGGGTTAGGATTGGGAAGGTAGCGGCCATAGCCCAACTTTTACCTGGTGTAAAAATGGAACCCACGGGAAACTATCTTCAAGGCCGCCGACGGTGGGATTCGAACCCACCATCTCCCGAATGCAAGCTCACAGCTACGTGCCCCTAACTTCATAGCCAACTGACTCGGTCTAAAATAGTTTTATGTGGTTCTCTTCTCGACTCCAGGAAAAAAATACTGTAGCCTACATGGTCATATTATGTCTAATTAAAGTTTCTTTTAACCACAAATATTGTAATTAAATTAAATCAGACAGCCAAGGCGTGGTAAAATCGATGTTCTTCAGACTTACATAAATAAATAAATAAATAAATAAATAAATAAATAAATAAATAAATAAATAAATAAATAAATAAATAAATAAATAAATAAATAAATAAATAAATAAATAAATAAATAAATAAATAAATAAATAAATTAATTAATTAATTAAATGTTCCCAAACATGTGGGAGGTAATCAGGCGATGGATAGTACACCCCAAAACAACTCAAAAATTTCCCCTGAAACTTGGGTCCTACGGTCGACTGTTGACGAGTTAAGCCTCTTTTAATTAGCTAGCATGGGCGGATAGGTCGAATTTAGGATTCAGTTTGGAGTTTTTTACAATTTGCTTTACGTCGCACTGATACAGATAGGTCTTACGGGGACCATGGGATAGGGAAGGGCTAGGAGTAGGAAGGAAATGGCCATGACCAGTTTGCCTGGCGTGAATATGAGAAACCACGGAAAGCTATCTTCAGGGTTCGAAATCACTATCTCCCGGATGAAAGCTCACAGCTGCGCGCCCGTATCCGCACGGCCAACTCACACGCTATTTATTTATTTATTTATTTATTTATTTATTTATTTATTTATTTATTTATTTATTTATTCATCTAAGTATTTATTTACTTACTTTTAGAACAGTTAGACCAGTTAGAACAGTCGTATGTATTATGTATATTATTCGAATCTGAATGCAGTCGGTTGGCAATGGGAAATCCTTAAATATGAAATATGTGTGTTTTAAGATTTACTGGTACGTTTAAAGAACTCGTTCACGGAAAAATTCAGCGACTCTGATGTCTCGAAATACCTGCAGCAATCGAAGGAACGTTAAGCCTATAATACAATTATTTAAGAAAAGGAGTCACGCCACTGGATAATCGCGACGGATGCTGCTACACAGTGATCATCAAATTCGCCAAGAAGCATAGACCGCGGCAGTCAAATACATACTTTTCTAGCCAGGATATTTGTGGTGCAGAAGATGAGAGATAAGTTTCAGTCCAAGTAAGGTCACCTGCTCTTAAGTGTACACTTGACGCCGAGTGCTGAGAGGTAGGAGGGAGTTTTAACAAGTGACAGATAACTATATGCCACCTCGCGGTGTCAATACCGACCTACATTGTTTCAGGTTTCCGATGACACTTGCGAAGGTGAGTGAGAGAGCATCTGGTGAACTGGTAATTGCAGATCCAACTGTGATTGTGAGGGTCTGGAGACCTACCTACCTTCTGGCCCTATCTTCAAGTCTCTTTGTACTGACTTAAGCAGAAGGGTGGCTTGCTGGGCCGTCTCGCAGCTGCTCGCTGCACATGTCTCTACCTTAGTAAGCATCTGTTAGGCCTACATATGAGATGGAAATGGTCCAACGGAGAAACACCAGATTTTCATTGATCCTTGGCACAAAAGACAGTTTATGTTACCCAATTTTTTCCAGGAGCACCCGGAAGAAATCACCCAAACATACCGTTCACATGTGCGCGGCGGACTTCAGCGAGACAATCTGCCAGTCGATGTCGTATTCCCGAGATATAATAATGACGTGTGGCTTACGGAGAGGCCTGGTTCAGGCCTTTCGATCTGACGCCGTATAGGCGACCTGCGCGTCTTTGAGAATGAGACCCTATCTAAGATGAAATTTAATGCTGAAGATGTCTCAGACCCCCAGCCCCCGAGCTATAGGAATTAACTAATGGAAGTTAAAATCCCCGACCCGACCGGGGATCGAACTCGGGACCCCTTGAACCCAAGGCCAACATGCTACCCATTCAGCCACGGAGACGGACACTCCCGAGATTACATCTAAAGTTGTGTGAATGCTCCAACCTTACGTCTCTGTCTTTTGGCAAGTGAAAAATTCCTAAGGGACTATACTCCAATACACCTGGGCCTCTTAACGTTGATAGAAATAGGTAAGGTAAGGGGTTATTCTGCCCGAAGGCAGGTTCGAACCTCCGCAGAGGTGTTCCTGAGCCGGAGTTTACGTGCGGTAGGGTGGCCAGTTCCTTTCCGCTCCTCCATTCTCTTACCCCCCACCAACAGCGCGTGGCAACCCATCCAACACCTGACCACGCCCAATGTTGCTTAACTTCGGAGATCTCACGGGATCCGGTGTTTCAACACGGCTACGGCCGTTGGCGATAGCAATAGAAAGGATGTTAAATCTTGAACATTAATATTAATATGTCCACGAGAGGGCTAGGAATACAGTGACGATGGGCGGTGATGCCGTCGTCGTCTTGATGTTTTGTTATGTAATAATGTTGTTGTTTTTTACGTCTGACTAAATACTTTCTTACGGTCTTTGGAGACGCCGAGGTGCCGGATTTTTTTCGCGCAGGAGTTCATTTACGTGCCGGTAAATCTACCGACATGGGACTGACGTATTTGAGCACCTACAAATACAACCGGACTGAGCCAGGATCGAACTGCCAAGTTGGGGTCAGAAAGCCAGCACCTCAACTGTCTGAGCCACTCTCCCCGGCTGTTTTATCTGGTGACCGCTTTGTGAAAGATTTCTTCGACGTTCCGTTTCAAGAGCCTTTTTCAGATGTACTCAAACCCACAATTTTTCCTTGGTGTGTTGCTGAAGTAATTTTGGTTAGTGATTACCAAGCATGCCACCAGATCATGGTTCATTTAAATGCAGACATGTACAACAAGGCGTATCGAACATTATCATGCACTCTAAAAATCGTACTCCTTTTTTTGCAAGTGGCTTTACGTCGCACCGACACAGATAGGTGTTATGGTGACGATGGGTTAGGAAAGGCCTAGGAGTTGGAAGGAAGCGGCCGTGGCCTTAATTAAGGTACAGCCCCAACATTTGCCTCGTGAGAAAATGGGAAACTACGGTAAACCATCTTCAGGGCTGCCGACAGTGGGATTCGAACCCACTATCTTCAGGATGCAAGCTCACAGCCGCACGCTCCTAACCGTACATCAAATCGTACTCCTTCACCCGGGATATAATCACTGACTTCTACTTCAAATCAGTTGGACTGATAACTAACAGAAGGAAAGCGTGCAAATGATTGGAGAAATGACATTCACTTATTCAGCTATGCAGTTCAAAACTAATTGAATGGTACCATTATGTCCCATATTATTACAGTGTAGAGAAAATAAGATTTCTGGGTCATGTTGTTGGTTGAGTTTGCGGGTTTGTTGGCGTTTTAAAGGAGATTTTGAGATAGTTGGGCATGAGTGTAACTATAAGTATTTAAACCCTAGTTTCGGATAAGTGCTATGGAATTTACAATAACACCCTCTCGAGCATCATCTTGGAATGCGTGTTGAGGTATCTGAAAGGTACTTTTGATAAAGCCGCTGTTGTAAAATATATTTCGACCACCGGGAGAGTTGGCCGTGCGGTTAGGGGTGCTCAGCTGTGACCTTGCATCCAGGAGGTAGTGGGTTCGAACCTCACTGTCGGCAGCCTTGAATATGGTTTTCCGTGGTTTCCCCTTTTTACACCAGGCAAATTCTGGAGCTGTACCGTAATTAAGGCCAAGGCCGCTTCCATCCTACCCCTAGCCCTTTCCTATCCCATCGTCGCCATAAGACGTACCTGTGTCGGTGCGACGTAAAATAAATCGTAAAGAAAAAAATATATTTAGACCACGGATCTCCTAACGGAGCAGCTTTCACGTCCTATAACTCCGAGTAAGTTAGGGGCGCGCACCTGTGAGCTTGCATTCATGAGATAGTGGATTAGAACCCCACAGTCGGCAGCCCTGAACATGGTTTTCCATGGTTTCCCACTTTCGCATCAGGAAAATGCTGGGCTGTACCTTAATTAAAGCCACGGCCGCTTCGTTCCCACTCCTAGCCCTTTCCTATCCCAACGTCACGCCATACGACCTATCTGTGTCGGTGCGTCATAAAGCAACTTGTAAAAAAAACCGCTTACACAGCCCAATTATCAATGTGGGTAATATTCTAGAATGACTATGAAACCCATTTTCGTAGTCGTGCGTTCTATGACTTGCACTGAATCTGAAATATACTTTGAGTCACTGATGATAAGTGCTTACAATCTGAATCACAATTACAAATACTTAGTAGATGATGATGATGATGATGATGATGATGATTCTTGTTGTTTAAAGGGACCTAACATCTAAGTCATCGGCTCCTAATGGTACGAAATAAGACGAAATGTTATGAAAATGTAAAAGTCGAAAATCATCCACTGAGCAGAATTAAAATCGCGATGACGAAGAATGAATGGATGAATGTGAATTTTAAACAATCAGTGGATAAGACCCGCAATGCCCCGCATTTCCAGAAACTAGCGTAAAGCAATAATATTACTAACCAAGGGACTGCTTCTAAAGCACAATCCTGAATTGATGATGCTTGTTGCTTGAAGGGGTCCAAAATCCAGGTCATCGGCCCCTCATAATGGTACTTATCGCTAGTAAAGTAGAACCATGGCATTTGTCATGTTGCGGTACTAAATAAAAGTAGCGTAGACTCGCGGTATTCCACACATCTCCTGTAATGTAATACGCACATGTAACTCAGACCTATGATGTTCCTCACATAGGTGTACTAATCACAGGGACTCGTACTATCCTGTGGTATTCCTCACATAGTGGGCACTAATCACAGGCAACGCAGATCCACGGTGGCGCTCATATAGTGGTTCTAATCACAGGCAACGCCCAGACACGTGGTGTTTCTCACATAATGGTACTAATTACAGGCAACGTAAGCCCGTGGTGTTCCGCATATAGTGGTACTTATCACGGGTACTGTAAAACCCATCCTGATTCACACACTGTTGCTGCTAATCACAAACCTATTGTATACCTAACGTAATGGTAATACTGGTATGTAAAGCGACCGATGGTGTTCCCTGCGTGATGTTACTAATTACAAATAGTTTCATGGTCCTAATTCGATCATCCCTTGGTCGCCCCTTTTAGTCGCCTCTTACGACAGGCAGGGGATACCGTGGGTCTATTCTTCGTCTGCGTCTCCCACCCACAGGGGGTTATGTGTTTGGTCCGCGAGAGCTATTTTATTTCGCTCAAGTCCGCCGGCAATCCGGTTAGTCCCCCCTGCCCGCCACCTGGGACGTGCCACGTGGGAGTATCACCTCTCCCCCTGCTTCCCCAGAGTAGTAGGTTCGTGGCAAATATATAGATTGATGAGAAAGATTTGTCGAACTGCAGCCATGAATTTAAATCACTATGAATATTAAATAATGTATTTAATGTTCTGTGCACACTACGTTAATTGTTAGTTCTTACTATGACACTTTTTGGTAAATATGCTGAGAAAATGGCAACACACTAAGATGTTAGTGATTGTAATTGGTGTTTTCATGGCCAAAGTAAGATTATCAGCTCAGTAACACACTCAGTCGATGATTTTAAGCAAGGTTCTCTGTGTAAACGTTGGTTGTTTTCAAGAGCGAACAAGATGATCAAATAACCTGAAATCATTAGAAGTATTGTGTCCAGTGTTCCTGGGCATGGAAGATTTAATCTGACTATTTTGTGTACGTATATGGAGAGTGTCATTTGGTTCCAGTTACCACCAGGACGTTGATGAGAGCCGAACTTGGTTGAGTTAGAGGAAGTACTTGAAGACTTGCTGCATGAAGCCATTCACAAGACACTACTGTACTGATGCTCCACAGGTGCGGCCTATGGGACAGGCGCACCCAGCGTAGTCCAGACCGACCTATGTTGTGTATGTTTACAAACTAAACAAACAATTAAAAAGTACATTGTGTGTGTTTCAAACGGACCCACGAGCAAGTTAGACAAGTTCGATGCCCGGGCTTACCTTCCAACAGTAGACACATAGAAAGTGCATAGACACAATGAATATGTATTTTCTTATAACATGTGACGGTTGATGAGTAAAGAGAGTCATTGTACTCACGAAAATAGCCTTTAGGATGGTTAGCCTTATGTGCTAAAGAGTCTCATGAAGCCCGATCACGCATGTAGGATGTGAGAGTATGGATTCGTACCTTCAAATCAAGTGTAGGTCTATCTTTGTTGAGAAGAAATGTTTACAGTATACAGTTTTGTAATAGGCTAGAAGTTTCTTGCTTTCATCAATGTGCCGCCTTCACCTCTTTGGCTCTAAAAATACGGAAGTGTCAGGGATATTATAAATAATTCCTTTTGCAGCAAGTCCACATGATGAATGAGACTAGCTGCCGTACGCGTTGTTGAAGGGTTAGTGTTTGTATAACTGCAGCAGTATTCCTACCTAGAGCGGAAGAGTGGACATTTTTTGTTGAGAGTGAGTATATGAGAGTCCCAGGATGAAAACCATACTCTTCTACTCCTCTGTTTCCGCGGCGTGCCGATCAGTCGGAAAATCTCCATCACGTTCGCTGGCAGCGGAGAAGGGATCTGTCACGCAGGAGAAAATGTAACCCATGTCAGGGATGCAACCCCCTCTTCGCTAAACTGTTAAAAATATTAATTTTGGGGTTGGAGTAATTTAGAAGAGGAATTTAGAGAGGGAAGTACATCTCAACCAGCAATACTGGTAGTAGTAAGGTGAATGTTATCGTTGATAGGTTTTAGAATGCCAGTAGATTTGATTTCTTCGGGCTCGGTGATACTAAAAAATTCCAGACTTTGGCTACCAACCACTCTTCTCACGATTTCCTCTTGCCTCAGTCTTCGAGTGCTTGTTTACGTCTTCCTTCTCATTTCCTTAGTTACCTTCGTTATCTTCTTGATCAATACTGCCTAACGATGCCTTTGCTGGTAGGACATAGTGTTTACAGTGCACTATGTCTTCTGGTATAGGCTAGAGCAATTTTGTTACTTTCATTGATCTGTCTCTGTCTTATCCTTGGCTTTGACAATATGAAAGTGACCGAGCTGTGAGCGATGCTAGTACTGTAATATCATTCCTTATGCTGCCACTCCCTGCTATAAACGGTATGAAAATATTGCTCGTAGGGTCGGTTGGTGCATGCATTTCAGAGGGCTTGGCAGACTGATATGTAATAGCAACTTCTGGCTCGACGAGGAAAGCAACGGGAAACTACCTCACTCCTCATTTCCCTAGTACGCCTCTTCAGTGATGCCTAGGGAATCTATGATAGCTGATGGCAGAGCTGTTGAGGATCCAACCAGCCTTAGGGTTGAGGATTGAACATACATACTGCCTAACGACCACGCGGATATTCAGCTTATTAAAACAATCCCACCAACAACTACCACCATTGTGAAATAGTTACTTACCATATCAACGATGCACGCGTTGATGGACTTGACAAGAAAACATCAAAAATAATTCCATTATTATAGTTCGTGTGGTAAAAATGTACATTCGATGTGTTAGTGCAACGTTAAACAAGTAGAAAAAAATGTATTGGAGGGGGCCGCCTAGAAGAGGTCGTAAAGTTATGTTCGGTTCTGGCGTGTAGTATAATAAACGCCGAAACTGACGTGAAGGCAGTAAAATTTTCTATCAAATTGAAATGCTTGAACGTAGTAGTCAAGAGCATGCGATTATTATTACTACTACTATTATTATTATTATTATTATTATTATTATTATTATTATTATGATGATTATTATTATTAATACAAGGTAGGAATGCCCTTGGAGGAGTGGACTGGAAAGTTTTCCACAATCCATAATCTGGGTATTTAATAGTTTAAGGTCGCACTAACACATCGAAGATTTTCAGCGACGAAAGGATGCTTTTTTTTGTTTCATTTTTAGAATTTGATTTAGGTCGCACCGGCACAGATAGATCTTGCAGCGACGATTAAAGTGGAAAGGGATACTAGCGAGAAGAAAGCGAACATGGCGATAAGATACAGCCATGGCAATGGCCTGATGTGGAAACAGGAAGCAATGGAAAACTATCTTTAGGGCTGCCGACACTAGGGTACGAACCCACTATCAACCAAATGCAAGCTCACAGTTGAGAGACTCTAACCGCTCGGCCAACTCGCCGGCTACGCAAGGATGCGAAAATGATACGATTAGGATTGTAGCATTTGGCTGGTGTGAAAATAGGAACTTCTCACGGCTGCCAACAGTAGGATAAGAATACACCACCTCCCGAATGCAAGCTAACAGCATCGCAACTTAACTACGAGGTGAGTCAATTGTGTCTGCCACATATCCTGTGAAGCCACTCCTCATTCTATTCCTTCCGTGTGTGGATTCAAATAATAATAATAATAATAATAATAATAATAATAATAATAATAATAATAATAATAATCACCTAAGGTATAGTGAACACATTGCTAAGCAAATGTAATTTCTGTGCCTTTTACATGATGAAAGTATATTTCAATCGAATAAGATTAAGAACAAGAAGAAGAATTATAATTTCGAAATAGGTAGTCAGCTGTTGTGAACATATGGCTAAGCAAATGCAGTCTGTGCCTTTTACATGTTGAAAGCATATTTCGAAGAAGAAGAAGAAGAAGAAGAGGAGGAAGAAGAAGAATATTTTCGAAATAGATAGTCAGCTGTTGTGAACAGATGGCTAAGCAAATGTAGTCTGTGCCTTTTACACGTTCTAAAGTATATTTCAAAGAAGAAGAATTTTAAATTTCGTAGTCGGCTATTGTGAGCAGATTGCTAAGCAAATTGAATCGCAACGGCTTTTGTGAGTTGAAAGTATATTTGAAATTAGATGAGGAAGAAATATACGAACAAGAAGAATTTTGCAATTCGCAGTCTGCTATTGTGATCATTTTGCACAGCATATGCAATGTCGTCCGCCTCTGTGGTGTAGTGGTTTGTGTGATTATCTGCCATTCTTTGAAGCCCGGGTTCGTTTACCACCTCACCGATCCTTGGAGTGGTTTTCCGTGGTTTCCCACTCCTTCTCGAGGCAAATGCCGGGATGGTATCTAACTTAAAGACATGGCCTCCAAATTCCGTAGTTAGCTTTGGTGAATACATTGCTAAGCAAATTCAATCTCAGTGCCTTTTACCTTTGAAAGTACTGTATTCAAATAAGTGGATGGAGAAGAAAAGAATAATAATAATAATAATAATGATAATAATAATAATAATAATAATACCCATTTTAAAATTCGTTATTATCTACTGTGAGTCCGCCTCTGTGGTGTAGTGGTTAGCGTGATTAGCTGCCACCCCCGGAGGTCCTGGTTCGATTCCCGGCTCTGCCACGAAATTTGAAAAGTGGTACGAGGCCTGGAACGGGGTCCACTCAGCCTCGGGAGGTCAACTGAGGAGAGGTGGGTTCGATTCCCACCTCAGCCATCCTGGAAGTGGTTTTCCGTGGTTTCCCACTTCTCCTCCAGGCGAATGCCGGGATGGTACCTAACATAAGGCCACGGCCGCTTCCTTCCCTCTTCCTTGCCTATCCCTTCCAATCTTCCCATCCCTCCACAAGGCCCCTGTTCAGCATAGCAGGTGAGGCCGCCTGGGCGAGGTACTGGTCATTCTCCCCAGTTGTATCCCCGACAAAGAGTCTGAAGCTCCAGGACACTGCCCTTGAGGCGGTAGAGGTGGGATCCCTCGCTGTGTCCGAGGGAAAAGCCGACCCTGGAGGGTAAACAGATGATGATGATGATTATCTACTGTGAGCAGATTGTTAAACAAATTCAATCTCAGGGTTTTACATTTTCAAAGTATATTTGAAATAAGAAGATGAGGAAAAAAGAATAGAAGTAGAAGAAGAATTTTTAAATTCGTAGTCAGCTATTGTGAACATATTGCTAAGTAAATGCAGTCTCGTCCGCATCGGTGCTGTAGTGTTTGGTGTGATTAGTTGATACCCTCGGAGACACGGGTTCGATGCGTACGTCAGCCATCCTTAGGGTGGTGGTTCTTTGTTTCCGACTTCTCCTCCAGTCAAATGCCGTGATGGTGCCTAATTAACGGCCACTGCCATTTCCTTCCCTCTTCCTTGTCTATCCTTTCCTACCACAAGGACCCTGTTCAGCATAACAGCTGAGGCCCCCTGCGCGAGGTGCTCATCCTCTTCCCTGTATGAATAGCCACGACCCATAGCTCAAGCACTAGGACACTACCCTTGAGGCGGTAGAGGTAGGATCCCTCGGTGAGACTGAGGAAAACTCCAAACCTGTAGGGTGAACTGATTAAGAAAGAAAGAATGAAAGAAAGAAAGAAAGAAAGAAAGAAAGAAAGAAAGAAAGAAAGAAAGAAAGAAAGAAAGAAAGAAAGAAAGGAAGTCCTTTTACAGTTGAAATAATTTTTTGAAAAGAAGAAGGAGAAGAAGAATGTCGAAATTCGCAGTCAGCCGTTGTGAACAGATAGCTAAGCAAATGCAATATGTGCCTTTTACATTCTGAAAGAGTGTTTCAAATAAGTAGAAGATTAAAATTCGTAGGCAGCTATTGTGAGCAGATTGCGATGCAAATTCAATCTCAGTACCTGTTACATGCTGAAATTATGTTTCACATAGGAAGAAGGAAAGGAAGAAGGATAAGAATAAGAAAAAGTAGAGGAAGACATTTTTTTTTAATTCGTAGTCAGCTATGGTTAGGAAATTAGAAGCAAATGTAATCTCAGGTCATTTTACAAGTTGAAAGAATATTTCGTAAAAGAATAAAGAAGAAGAAAAATTACAAAATCAATAGTCAGCTATTTTGAGGAGACTGCTAAGTAAATGCAATCTCATTGATTTTTACTGTTAAGGGAAGAAAAAAGAAGAATGTTTCAGTTCGTACTCAGCTATTGTGAATAGATTGCTAACGAAATGCAATCTCTGTGGCTTTTATATGACGGACGTAAACATCAAATAAAAAGAATAAAATTTCAAAATTCACAGTCAGCTGTTAACAGATTGCTAAGCAAATGCAATCTCAGTGCATTTTACGTAATCAAAGTGTATTTCAAACAAGAAGAAGAAGAAGAATTTTATAATTCGTTATCAGATTGCTAAGCAGATTGGATCTCAGTGGCTTTTTTAAGTTGGAAGTATATTTGAAATAAGATGAAGAAGAAAGATGAAGAAGTTATTATATTTCGTAATCGGCTATTGTGATTATATTTCTAAGCAAATGCAATCTCGTCCGGCTCTGTAGTGTAGTGGTATGTGTCATTAGCTGTCACCCAAGGAGACCGAGGATGAATTCCCTCCTCAGCCATCCCCGGAGTTTTTTTCCCCCGTAGATTCCCGCATCATCTCCAGGCAAAAGCAGGGATGTTGCTAGACTTACGCCGAGGCCACTTCCTTCCCTCTTCCATGTCTTTCCTTCCAATATTTCCTTTCCCCCGAAATGCCCCTTTATAGCGTACTAGCTGAGGCGGCCCAGGGGAGGTACTGGTCCTCCTCCCCAAATATATACCCACGAGCCAAGTAGAAGAAGAAGAAGCATATTTCTAACATTCGTTTCCGGCTATTCTGAGCGGATTGCTAACCAGCTTCTATCTCAGTAACTTATACACGTTCAAAGTATATTTCAAAGAGAAAGTAGGAGGAGAAGAAGAAGAATAACATTAACATTCGTCATCAGCCAGTGAGTGCAGACTGATAAGCAAATGCAATGTCAGTGCATTTTACGCGATCAAAGTGTATTTCAAACCGGAGAAGAAGAAGACGAAGAAGAAGAAGAAACACAAGAAAAATAATTTCGTAATAGATGTTCAAGTGCTGTGAACAGATGGCTAAGCAAATGCAGTATCTGCCTTTTGTATGTTAAAAGTATACTTCAAATTAGAAGAAGAAGAATTTTACAATTCGTAGTCTGCTATTGTGATCATATTGCTTAAAAAATATCCTGTCACCTCCGCCTCCGCTGTGCAGCGGTTTGTGTGATCAGCTGCCTCCTCAAGAATCCCTGGTTCAATTCCACTTCTGCCATCGTCGGAGTAGTTTTCCGTTGTGTCCTTCTTCTCCTCCTCCAGGGAAATGCCGGGATGGTGCCAACTTAAGGCCGCGGCCGCTTCCTTCCCTCTTCCTTGTCTATCACTTCCAAGCTTCCTGTCCTCATACAAGGCCCCTTTTCAGCATTGCAGCTGAGGCTGCCTACGAGAGATGCTGGTCCTCCTCCCCATATGTATACCAACGAGCAAATGTCAATCAATCAATCAATCAATCAATCAATCAATCAATCAATCAATCAATCAATCAATCAATCAATCAATCAATCAATCAATCAATCAATCAATCAATCAATCAATCAATCAATCAATCAAGATCTGCATTTAGGGCAGTCGCCGAGGTGGCAGATTCCCTATCTGTTGTTTTCCTAGCCTTTTCTTAAATGATTTCAAAGAAATTGGAAATTTATTGAACATCTCCCTTGGTTAATTATTCCAATCCCTAACTCCCCTTTCTATAAATGAATATTTGCCCCAATTTGTCCTCTTGAATTCCAACTTTATCTTCATATTGTGATCTTTCCTACTTTTAAAGACGCCACTCAAACTTATTCGTCTACTAATGTCATTCCACGCCATCTCTACGCTGACAGCTCGGAACATACCACTTAGTCGAGCAGCTCGTCTCCTTTCTCCCAAGTCTTCCCAGCCCAAACTTTGCAACATTTTTGTAACGCTACTCTTTTGTCGGAAATCACCCAGAACAAATCAAAATGCTTTTCTTTGGATTTTGTCCAGTTCTTGAATCAGGTAATCCTGGTGAGGGTCCCATACACTGGAGCCATACTCTAGTTGGGGTCTTACCAGAGACTTGTAAGCCCTCTCCTTTACATCCTTACTACAACCCCTAAATACCCTCATAACCATGTGCAGAGATGTGTACCCTTTATTTACAGTACTATTTATGTGATTACCCCAATGAAGATCGCTCCTTATACCTAGGTATTTACAATGATCCCCAAAAGGAACTTTCACCCTATCAACGCAGTAATTAAAACTGAGAGGACTTTTCCTATTTGTGAAACTCACAACCTGACTTTTAACCCCGTTTATCAACATACCGTTGCCTGCTGTCCATCTCACAACATTATCAAAGTCATGTTGCAGTTGCTCACAACTTCTCACGCTCGAGGACACTGCCCTTGAGGCAGTAGAGGTGGGATACCTCACGGACTACGAAGGATAAATCACCGTGGAATGTGAACCGATTAAGAAGGTAAGAAATGCAATCTCAGTCCTTTTGTATGTTGAAAGTGTATTTCAAATAACGGGAAGAAAAAGAAGAATGAGGAGGAGAATGTTTAATCTCGTAGTCGGCTATTGTGAGCAGATTGCTAACCTAATTCATTCTCATCTTCGTGGTGAGCTATTGCGAGCAGATTCAACCTAAATGCCTTTTACATGTTGAAGGTATATTTCAAATAAGTAGGAGGGACGAGAAAGAAGATGAAGAGAAAAAGGTACAATTCTAAATTCCTCGTCAACTCTTGTCGGCAAATTGCTTAGAAATTGTAATATCAGTGCATTTTACACTTTGGAAGTTTACTTCAAAAAAGAAAGAAAAGGATAAGAATTTCAAAATCCGTAGTCAGTTATATTGAAAAGATTGCTAAGTAAATACAATCTCAATGATTTTTACTTGTTGAAACGATATTTAAAATAAGACGCAGGAGAAGAAGAGGAAGAAGAAGAAGAAGGTTTAAAATCGTAGTCAGCTATTGCGAACAGATTGCTATGGAAATGTAATATCTGTGCCGCTTAAATTATGAACGTAAACTTCAAAAAAGAAGCAAAAAATGAGGAATCAGAAGAATTGCGAAATTCATATTCAGCTGTAGTGAACATAATATTACTAAGCAAATGCAATATGGCTCTCTTAAATGTTTGAAACTTATGTTAAAGAACAAGAAGTAGTAGCAGAAGAAGAATTTAAATTCCTTATTCGTCTATTATGAGCAGACTGCGAAACAAATTCAATCTCAGCGCATTTTGTATATTTAAAGTATATTTGAAATAAGAACAGGAAGAAAAGAGAGGAAGAAAAAGTAGAATTTTACAATTCACAGTCTGCATTGTTATCATATTGCTAAGTGAGTGCAATCTCGTTCGCATCGGTGGTGTAGTGTTTGTTGGGATTAGCTGCCACCCCGGAGACGCGAGTCCGACGCCCATGTCAGCCATCCACGGAGTGGTTTTTCGTGGTTTCCGACTTCTCCTCCAGGCAAATGGCGGGATGGTGCCTAAATTAAGACTGCGGCCGCTTTCTGCCCTCTTCGTTGTCTGTCCCTTACAATCTTCCCTTCCCCCCACCAAGCCTCCTGGTCAGAATAGCTGTTGAGGCCGCCAAGGTGTGGTACTGTTCCTCCTCCGAATTTGTATACCCGCGACCCAATGTCTCAAGCTCCAGGACACTGCCCTTGAGGCAGTAGATGTGGTGTATCCCTTGCTGGGTCCGAGGGATAAACCATCCGGGAAAATGAAGTGATTAAGAAAGGAAGAAATGCAATGTCACTCCTTTTATATTTTGAAAGTATATTTCGAACAGGAAGAGGAAGAAGAAGAATTTTATTATTCGTACTCAGCTACTGTGAGCAGATATCTAAGTGCGCGTTACATGTTGTAAGTATATTTCAAAGAAGAAAAGGAAGAAAAAGAACGTCAAAATTCGTAGTCAGCCGTTGCGAACAGATTGCTAATCAATTGCAATCTGTGCCTTTAATACGTTGAAAGTGTATTTCAAATACAAAGAAGAAGAAGAAAAGAAAATGAATTTCCAAATAGGTACGGTAGTCAGTTGTTGTGAAGGGAAGGCGAATCAAATGCAATCTCTGCCTTTTGTATGTTGAATAAATACTTCAAATAAATAAATAAATAAATAAATAAATAAATAAATAAATAAATAAATAAATAAATAAATAAATAAATAAATAAATAATAATAATAACCGGGCGAGTTGGCCGTGCGGTTAGGAGCGCTCAGCTTTGAGCTCGCATCCGGGAGATAATGGGTTCGAACCCCACTGTCGGCAGCCCTGAAGATGTTTTTCCGTGGTTTCCTATTTTCACACAAGGCAAATGCTGGGGCTGTATCTTAATTAAGGCTACGGCCGCTTCCTTCCGATTCCTAGGCCTTTCCTCTCCCATCGTCGCCACAAGACCTATCTGTGTCGGTGCGATGTAAAGCAACTAGCAAATAAATAATAATAATAATAATAGTAATAATAATAATAATAATAATAATAATAATAATAATAATAATAATAATAATAATAATTTTACAATTCGTAGTCAGCTATTGTGATCATATTGCTAAAAAATCAATGACGTCCGCCTCCGTTTTCTAGAGGTTTGTGTGATTAGCTGCCCTCCCATGAGAACCGGGTTCGATTCCCACCTCTGCCATCCTCGGAGTATTCCCATGAAAAAAATGAAATGTCGTATGGCTTTTAGTGCCGGGATATCCCAGGACGGGTTCGGCTCGCCAGGTGCAGGTCTTTCTATTTGACTCCCGTAGGCGACCTGCGCGTCGTGATGAGGATGAAATGATGTTCAAGACAACACATACACCCAGCCCCCGTGGCATTGGAATTAACCAATTAAGGTTAAAATCCCTGACCCGGCCGGGAATCGAACCCGGGACCCTCTGAACCGAAGGCCAGTACGCTGACCGATCAGCCAACGAGTCGGACAGGAGTATACCCATTGCTTAACACTACGGCTTACAGTCCTGTAGGTTAAGGTTACTACTAGCTTAACATTACAACACCGTCATATACAAATTCACAAATACCCGAAGTATTTCAAAATGTTCCTCTATGACTTAAAGTAGATAAAGTAGTAAATACAGCACGTTCATATACAAATTCAGACATACCTTAAATAATTCAAATGCCTTAATACTACAGTTTACAGTGGGTTGAGCGTAGCATTAAAATATGACATCACATAGAAATTTACACACAATTCACAGAATTCTGGAATCTATTCTTGTAGCATCTTACTTTTTTGGGGAAGAGCTCTAGGACAGCTGCATGTAATGAATGCATTCCAACAATCAATACTCCGATTTACAAACGAATATTTAGCATAGTCAGTTTTCTACGATCTCCCTTTTACTTTATACGGATGATCTGTCCTGGTTAAGTAACAGGGCTTTTCTAGTCGACTGTTCAGTTCTCACCAAGATGGCTTTTTCGTGTAGGCATTATGTATGTATGTTGGGTAATCAGCCCGAAGGCTGGTTTGATCCTCTGCAGCTTCGCCAACAGCTGTCATAAACAGCCTAGGCGTCACTGAAGAGGCGTACTAGGGAAACGAGGAGTGAGGTAGTTTCCCGTTGCTTTCCTCACCGAGCCAGCAGTTGCTCTTACATATCAGTCTGCCAAGCCCACTGAAATGTATGCACCAACTGACCCTATGAGCGATATTTTCACACCATTCATAACAGGGACTGGCTGCATAAGGAATGGTATTACTAGCATCACTCATACCTCAGTCACTTTCATATCGTCAAAGCCAAGGATGAGACTGTGACAGGTCAATGAAAGTAACAAATTTGATATAGCCCATACCAGAAGACATAGTGCAGTGTAAACACTAGGTCCCGCCAGCAAAGGCATGTAGGCATTATACATGGCACATAACCGTGTTCGTTTCCTTCTAGTCTCCAGTGTCTATCATACTTGTCACACTACTTCTAGGTTTGAAATCGTTAAGCACGAATCTTATCCGCCTCTGTGGTGTAGTGGTTAGCGTGATTAGCTGCCACCCCCGGAGGCCCGGGTTCGATTCCCGGCTCTGCCACGAAATTTGAAAAGTGGTACGAGGGCTGGAACGGGGTACACTCAGCCTCGGGAAATCAACTGAGTAGAGGTGGGTTCGATTCCCACCTCAGCCATCCTGGAAGTGGTTTTCCGTGGTTTCCCACTTCTCCTCCAGGCGAATGCCGGGATGGTACCTAACCTAAGGCCACGGCCGCTTCCTTCCCTCTTCCTTGCCTATCCCTTCCCATCTTCCCATCCCTCCACAAGGCCCCTGTTCAGTATAGCAGGTGAGGACGCCTGGGCGAGGTATTGGTCATACTCCCCAGTTGTATCCCCGACCAAGAGTCTGAAGCTCCAGGACACTGCCCTTGAGGCAGTAGAGGTGGGATCCCTAGCTAAGTCCGAGGGAAAAGCCGAACCTGGAGGGTAAACAGATGATGATGATGAAGCACGAATCTTGCAGCCTTTCGCTGTAACAGGTCTAGTATGGATCCCATAAGACTGCTCCATATTACAGGACTGACCTAATGGGTCCTGGGAACTGCTGCCCTTAAACACCAAAATCACGAAGTGTAAGGACTTGTACGCTTTAGAAATTACACTTCCTACGCGGATGTCCCATTGTGGATCTCTCTTTACGTAGATTCGTAGGTACTTGCATTAGTCACGCTCTAAAAGAATGTCCGATCCAATACAATATTGAAAGTCTCCTTGCATAGGCTTCCTTCCCATTCTCAAGAAACGGAATTTTCGAGAATTAAATTTTTATCGAGCGCTCTCTCGTAGTATATTTAAATCGGTTCGTAATAAACTATTATCGCCAGCAATCTGCATTTTTCTGTATATTAGATGTTGAAACTATATTCCAGATGAGAAGAGGAAGAAAAAGCAGAAGAATAATTTCAAAATCCGTAGTCAGCCATTATGAATAGATTGCTAAGCAAATACAATCTAAGTGCCTTTTACATGTTGAAGTTACACTTCAAAGAAGATGAAGAAGTAAAGAACTTTTAAAAATCCATAGTGAGCTACTGTGAGCATATTATTAAGCAAACTCCATCTCAGTGCAGTTTAAATGTTGAAGACATATTTCAAAGAGGAGGAAGAAGAAGAAAAAGAAGAAGTACAATTATAAATTCGTCCTCATTTCTTGTTTGCAGAATTTCAATATCTGCGGGCAGGTATTTGTAACAAATTGCTCAGCAAATGCCATCTCAGTTATTTTTACTTGTTGAAAGTATATTTAACATAGGAAGTTAAAGAAGAAGAAGAAGAAGAAGAAGAAGAAGAAGAAGACGAAGATGGGTAAAATTTTAAATTGTGAACAGATGGCTAAGGGAATGATATCTCCGTGCCTTTTATGTGCTGAAAGTATTCCTCAAATAAGAAGACGAAAATGAATAGGAAGGGTAGTAGTAGTAGTAGTAGTAGTAGTAGTAGTAGTAGTAGAAGAAGAAGAAGAAGAAGAAGAAGAGATTAAAATTAGTGGTCAGCCGTTGTGGTCATATTTCTAAGCAAATGCCATCTCGTCCACCTCTGTGGTGTAGTAGTTTGTGTGATTAGATGTCACCCCCGTAGACACGGGTTTGATTCCCACCTAAGCCATTCTCCGAGTGGTTTTCCGTGGTTTCCCATTTTCACACCAGGCAAATGCTGGGGCTGTACCCTGATTGAGGCCACGGCCACATCCTTCACATTCATAGCCCTTTCCTGTTCCATCGTCGCCGTACGACATATATGTGTCCGTGCGACGTAAAGCAACTTGCAAAAGAAAAAAAGTTGAAGAATAATAAGAATAATAATTTTAAGTAGGTTGTTAGGTATATTCAACAGAATTATTAAAAATCAAAATCAGATAGCCTGTTACAGTATTTGTTAAATGTATGTTTGGAATAATATTTGGGACAATAATAATAATAATAATAATAATAATAATAATAATAATAATAATAATAATAATAATAATAATAATAATAATAATAATAAAACAAATAATAATAATAAGAAGAAGGAGGAGGAGATAGAATAAGAAGAAGGAGGAGGTAGAATAAGAAGAAGGTGAAAAGGCCTCTTCAAATCAGTACTTGCCTATTGTAAGCAGACTGACAACAAAATTCTATATCAGGGCCTTTTTGAACGTTGAAAGTATGTTTCAAGGAGGAAGAAGAAGAAGATTTAGATTAAAATTCGCAGTAACTTATTGACAGCAGAATGATAAGCATGTTGAAAGTGGTTTTGAAGTAAGATGGAGGAGGTGATGAACGAGGAGAGGCAGAAGAAAAGAAGAAGGAGCAGAAGGAGTAGAAGAAGAAGTGTTGCTGGTTATTTTAAAATTGGCAGTCAGCTATTGTGAGCAGATTGCTAAGCAAACTGTATCTCAGTGCGTTTTATATGTTGAAGGCATATTTCAAAGAAGAAGATAAAGGAGAGGAGCAAGCAGTGAAATAAGAAGAAAAGGAGGAGGCGAAGAGGAAGAAGAAGAAGGCGAAAAGGGACTATTCTAAATTCGTCGTCAACTCTCGTTAGGAAATTCTGTGCAAATGATAATAATAATATAATATAATATAATATAATATAATATAATATAATATAATATAATATAATATAATATAATATAATATAATATAATATAATAATCATCATCATCATCATTAAATACTTACAATAATAATAAGAACAGGGTGTAGAAGTAGGAGGAGAAGAAGATGATGGTGATGAGTTTTACCATTTGAGGTCTGCTATTGCGATCATATTGCTATCCATATACAGTCTCGTTCGCCTCTGTGGTGTACTGGTTTACGTGATATGTTGCCACGGCAGGAGGCAGGGGTTCAAGACCCACCTCAGCCAACCTGAGACTGGTTTTCCGTAGTTTTCCACTACGCTTCCAAGCAATTGCCAGAATGAAACATAACTTATCCCACTGGCGCTTTCTCCCCTCCTCCTTGTCTAGCCCACCCAAATTCCCTTCCCCACTACCTCCCCCACTAGGGCCTGTTCAATATGGCCCCCGTGGCAGCCTGAGCGTGTTTGTGGTCCTCATTCCCACATCGTCCGGCTCCATGGCTAAATGGTTAGCGTGCTGGCCTCTGGTCACAGGGGTCCCGGGTTAGTTCCCGGCAGGGCCGGGAATTCTAACCATAATTGGCTAATTTCGCTGGCCAAGGGGCTGGGTGTATGTGTCGTCTTCACCATCATTTCATCCTCATCATGACGCGCAGGTCGCTTATGGGTGTCACATCAAAAAAGACCTGCATCTGGCAAGCCGAACTTGTCCTCGGACACACCTGGCCCTGAAAGCCATACGCCATTTCTTCTTTCCCATATGTAGCCAATATTCAACAGTCCGACTCCCCTTTAGGCGGTAGAGGTGGGATCCTTTGCTGTGTCCGAGGGAAATCTACCTTGCAGGGTGAAATGATTAAGAAGGAAGGGAAGGCTAGATCAGCCCGTTTACACGTTGAAAGTATATTTCAAATAAGAAGTGGCAGAAGAAGAACATCAGAATTCGTAGCCAGCCGTTGTGATTCGATTGAAAATCAAATGCAATCTGTGACTTTCACATGTTGAAAATTCATTTATATACGGACAAGTGAAATAAGAATTAGAAGGAGAATAAGAACAAGAATAATAATAATAATTTTAAGGCGGTTGTCAGGTAAATTCAAGAGAATAACAACTGAAATCAAATAGCCTATTAATTGTTAAATATATGTTTGAAAAACATTTAGGACAATAATAATAATAATAATAATAATAATAATAATAATAATAATAATAATAGAATTAACAACAAATATTTATCTTTCCTAATCAGCATTCATGTGCAGATTGCAAAGCAAATGCATTGTCACCGACTGTTTATGTTGACATTAACCCTAAAATAAGGAGACTAAGATGGAGAAGGAGGAGATGGGGAAGAAGAAAAAGAAGAAAAAGAAGAGAGGTCCTTTAGAATTCGTACTCGCCATTTGTGAGTAGATTGCTAACCATAATTCATATCAATGCCTTTAAAAGTTTTAAGTTTCAATGAAGAAGAAGAAGAAGAAGAAGAAGAAGATGATGATAGTTAATATTCGCAATCACTTATTGAGAGCAGATCGATAAGCAAAGGCAATCTCAATGCATGTCATATTTTGAAATTGTATTTGAAATAAGATGGAGAAAAATATGAACAAGGACAGGCAGAAGAAGAGATGAAGTATAAAAAGAAGAAAATGGAGAATCTAAATTCGTCTCGAGCTCCTGTTAGCAGATTATTATGCAAACGGCTTTACATGTTACAAGGATAAATGAAATAATAATAATAATAATAATAATAATAATAATAATAATAATAATAATAATAATATTATGAAGGAAAAGAATAACAGGATGTAGAAGGAGATGTTGAATTTTACCATTCGGGGTCTGCTAAAGCGATCATATTGCTGAGCAATTACAATCTCGTCCGCCTCTGTGGTGTACTTTTTTCTGAGATATGTTGGCCACCCCAGGAGACACGGGTCCAATTCCCATCTCATTCAAATTCTGAGTGGTTTTACGTGGGTTTCCACTACCCCTTAAAGCATATCTGGAATGCTGCGTAACTTAAGAACACGGCCGCTTCCTTCCCTCTTCCTTGCCTATGCCTCCCAATGTTCCCTTCACCCCACAAGGCCAGTGTTCAACATGGCAGCTGAGGCCACCTGGGTGAGATACTAGTCCTCTTCCCAATATGAATACCCCCTACCCAATGTCCCGCGCCCCACGACATAGCCCTTGGGACGGTAGATGTGGGATGCCTAGCTCAGCCCGAGGGAAGTACCACCCTGAAAGGTGAACTAATTAAAAGGCAAGAAAAGGTTTCTCAGTCCTTTTTTGCAATTTTAAGTAAATTTCGAAGAGGAAGTAGAAGAAGAAGAATTTAAACTTCGTATTAAGCTATCGTGAGCAGATTCCAAAACAAATACAATGGTAGTGCATTTTATATTATGAATGTATATTCGAGAAAAGATGAAGGAGGAGGAGGAGGAGGAGGAGGAGGAGGAGAGGAAGAAGAAGGCGAAGCTGTGTGTTTCGAACAGTTATAAGTAAGGCGAAAAACTAATGTGATTATTATTATTATTATTATTATTATTATTATTATTATTATTATTATTATTATTATTATTATTAGCAGCTGGTATACTTTTTTCCATTAGCCCCTTTGCACGATGCACGCTTTTATATCTGCCACAGCCTCTAATGTGATATTCTACTACTGATTAAGGGGTTACGTAATTATGTTTAACATCCCTAACATTATGTCGTATTTTTAAGAGACGTCAGGGCGTCAGAATTCTCTCCTGCGTGAGGTTTGGCATCAAATGACATGAAGATGATACACGGAAATATCGACATATATGACCGAAAAGAGTCGACATCGATCCCATTTCCTGGGAATAAGACGACCAATGATCGACTCTGCCGCACGGATCATAAAGTTTGAGGTATAAATAGAATATTATAAGCTTAACCTGATGTACATCTGCGAAAGCGAAGACTAATTAACTTACCTTAGACCTGCCAATATGGTACGGGAATGGCGCTTGTTCAGAGTAACGAGGATATCCCTCATCTGTATTGCTTGGGGCCGTTCGTCTGCCATAGCAGGTTGTGTCGTGGATTCGCGACCCGCACTAACACTCAAAAACGAAAACGGCCGATGTTATACCCACACAAATTCAAATAAATTCAATTAAATACGCGAAAAATTAGGAACATAAACACACCACAAAATACTTATCGTAGCTACCATAGTTACAACAACAATCAACGTCTCCATGGATATCACAGCAGTATGAATAGAATGTAGTCTAACCGACTCTTATTTAAGTCCTATTTCTACTTATGGGGAATAATAATAATAATAATAATAATAATAATAATAATAATAATAATAATAATAATAATCTTTCTTTTCTTTTTCCTACCGCTTTTCCCACACCTCTGGGGTCGCGGGTGCGATCTGTGGCGCATATGTGGATTTGGCCCCGTTTTACGGCCGGATGCCCTTCCTGACGCCAACCCTATATGGAGGGATGTAATCACTATTGCGTGTTTCTGTGGTGGTTGGTAGTGTAGTGTGTTGTGTGAATATGAAGAGGAGAGTGTTGGGACGGACACAAACACCCAGTCCCCGAGCCAGAAGAATTAATCAGAAGCGAATAAATCCCCGACCCGGCCGGGAATCGAACCCGGGACCCTCTGAACCGAAGGTCAGTACGCTGACCATTCAGCCAACGAGTCGGACAATAATAATAATAATAATAATAATAATAATAATAATAATAATAATAATCAATATAAATAAAATTGTTCGTGTCTGTTTGTCTGTCTGTTTGTTCCACCATCACGTCGAAACGGCTGGATAGATCACAACCAAACTTCATATTTAGAGTATACTCATACCGGGGAAGGTTTCGATATGCATATCATTTTAAAATCTTTCAATACACGGGGGGTTTATAGGAAAACCAGAATGGTTTTTCCACCATCACGTCGAAACGGCTGGATAGATCTCAACCAAATTTCATATTTAGAGTATACTCATCCCGGGGAAGGTTTCGATATGCATATCATTTTAAAATCTTCGAATACACGGGGCGTTTATAGGAAAACCAGAATGGTTTCTCCACCATCACGTCGAAACGGCTGGATAGATCTCAACCAAACTTCATATTTAGAGTATACTCGTCCCGGGGAAGGTTTCGATATGCATATCATTTTAAAATCTTTGAATACACGGGGGTTTATAGGAAAACGTGAATGGTTTTCCCACCATCACGTCGAAACGGCTGGATAGGTCTCAACCAAATTTCATATTTAGAGTATACTCATCCCGGGGAAGGTTTCGATATGCATATCATTTTAAAATCTTTGAATACACTGGGGGTTTGTAGGAAAACCAGAATGGTTTTTTCCACCATCACGTCGAAACGGCTGGATAGATCTCAACCAAACTTCATATTTAGAGTATTCTCCTCCCGGGGAAGGTTTCGATATGCATATCATTTTAAAATCTTTGAATACACGGGGGGTTTACAGGAAAACCAGAATGGTTTTTCCACCATCACGTCGAAACGGCTGGATAGATCTCAACCAAATTTCATATTTAGACTATACTCATCCCGTGGAAGGTTTCGATATGCATATCATTTTAAAATCTTTGAATACACGGGGGGTTATAGGAAAAGCAGAATGGTGTCTCCACCATCACGTCGAAACGGCTGGATAGATCTCAACCAAATTTCATATTTAGAGTATACTCATCCCGGGGAAGGTTTCGATATGCATATCATTTTAAAATCTTTGAATACACGGTTTTTTTTAGGAAAACCAGAATGGTTTTTCCACCATCACGTCGAAACGGATGGACAGATCTCAACCAAATTTCATAGTTAGAGTATACTCATCCCGGGGAAGGTTTCGATATGCATATCATTTTAAAATCTTTGAATACACGGGGGGTTTGTAGGAAAACCAGAATGGTTTTTCCACCATCACGTCGAAACGGCTGGATAGATCTCAGCCAAACTTCATATTTAGAGTATACTCCTCCCGGGGAAGCTTTCGATATGCATATCATTTTAAAATCTTTGAATACACGGGGGGTTTATAGGAAAACCAGAATGTTTTTTCTACCATCACGTCGAAACGGCTTGATAGATCTCAACCAAACTTCATATTTAGAGTAAACTCATCCCGAGGAAGGTTTCGATATCCATATCATTTTAAAATCCTTGAATAGACGGGGGTTTATAAGAAAACCAGAATGGTTTTTCCACCATCACGTCGAAACGGCTGGATAGATCTCAACCAAATTTCATATTTAGAGTATACTCATCCCGGGGAAGGTTTCGATATGCATATCATTTTAAAATCTTTGAATACACGGGGGTTCATAGGAAAACCAGAATGGTTTTTCCACCATCACGTCGAAACGGCTGGATAGATCTCAACCAAACTACATATTTTGAGTATACTCCTCCCGTGGAAGGTTTCGATATGCATATCATTTTAAAATCTTTGAATACACGGGGGGTTTGTAAGAAAACCAGAATGGTTTTTCCACCATCACGTCGAAACGGCTGGATAGATCTCAACCAAATTTCATATTTAGAGTATACTCATCCCGGGGAAGGTTTCGATATGCATATCATTTTAAAATCTTTCAATACACGGGGGGTTTGTAGGAAAACCAGAATGGTTTTTTCCACCATCACGTCGAAACGGCTGGATAGATCTCAACCAAACTACACATTTAGAGTATACTCCTCCCGGGGAAGGTTTCGATATGCATATCATTTTAAAATCTTTGAATACACGGGGGGGGGGGTTTATAGGAAAACCAGAATGGTTTTTCCACCATCACGTCGAAACGGCTGGATAGATCTCAACCAAACTACATATTTAGAGTATACTCCTCCCGGGGAAGGTTTCGATATGCATATCATTTTATAATCTTTGAATACACGGGGGGTTTTATAGGAAAACCAGAATGGTTTTTCCACCATCATGTCGAAACGGCTGGATAGATCTTAACCAAACTTCATATTTAGAGTATACTCCTCCCGGGGAAGGTTTCGATTTGCATACCATTTTAAAATCTTTGAATACACGGGGGGTTTATAGGAAGACCAGAATGGTTTTTCCACCATCACGTCGAAACGGCTGGATAGATCTCAACCAAACTTCATATTTAGAGTATACTCCTCCCGGGGAAAGTTTCGATATGCATATCATTTTAATATCTTTGAATACACGGGGGGTTTATAGGAAAACCAGAATGGTTTTTCCACCATCACGTCGAAACGGCTTGATAGATCTCAACCAAACTTCATATTTAGAGTAAACTCATCCCGAGGAAGGTTTCGATATGCATATCATTATAGAATCCTTGAATAGGCGGGGGTTTATAGGAAAACCAGAATGGTTTTTCCACCATCACGTCGAAACGGCTGGATTGATCTCAACCAAACTTCATATTTAGAGTATACTCATCCCGGGGAAGGTTTCGATATGCATATCATTTTAAAATCTTTGAATACACGGGGGTTTATAGGAAAACCAGAATGGTTTTTCCACCATCACGTCGAAACGGCTGGATAGATCTCAACCAAATTTCATATTTAGAGTATACTCATCCCGGGGAAGGTTTCGATATGCATATCATTTTAAAATCTTTGAATACACGGGGGGTTTGTAGGAAAACCAGAATGGTTTTTTCCACCATCACGTCGAAACGGCTGGATAGATCTCAACCAAACTACATATTTAGAGTATACTCCTCTCGGGGAAGGTTTCGATATGCATATCATTTTAAAATCATTGAATACACGGGGTGTTTATAGGAAAACCAGAATGGTTTTTCCACCATCACGTCGAAACGGCTGGATAGATCTCAACCAAACTTCATATTTAGAGTATACTCCTCCCGGGGAAGGTTCGATATGCATAACATTTTAAAATCTTTGAATACACGGGGGGTTTATAGGAAAACCTGAATGGTTTTTCCACCATCACGTCGAAACGGCTCGATAGATCCCAACCAAACTTCATATTTAGAGTACTCTCCTCCCGGGGAAGGTTTCGATATGCATATCATTTTAAAATCTTTGAATACACGGGGGGTTTATAGGAAAACCAGAATGGTTTTTCCACCATCACGTCGAAACGGCTGGATAGATCTCAACCAAACTTCATATTTAGAGTATACTCCTCCCGGGAAAGGTTTCGATATGCATATCATTTTAAAATCTTTGAATACACGGGGGCTTTATAGGAAAACCAGAATGGTCTTTCCACCATCACGTCGAAACGGCTGGATAGATCTCAACCAAATTTCATATTTAGAGTATACTCATCCCGGGGAAGGTTTCGATATGCATATCATTTTAAAATCTTTCAATACACGGGGGTTTGTAGGAAAACCAGGATGGTTTTTCCCAACATCACGTCGAAACGGCTGGATAGATCTCAACCAAACTACATATTGAGAGTATACTCCTCCCGGGGAAGGTTTCGATATGCATATCATTTTAAAATCTTTGAATACACGGGGGTTTCTAAGAAAATCAGAATGGTTTTTCCCACCATCACGTCGAAACGGCTGGATAGATCTCAACCAAACTACATATTTAGAGTATACTCCTCCCGGGGAAGGTTTCGATATGCATATCATTTTAAAATCCTTGAATACACGGGGGTTTACAGGAAAACCAGAATGGTTTTTCCACCATCACGTCGAAACGGCTGGATAGATCTTAACCAAACTTCATATTTAGAGTATACTCCTCCCGGGGAAGGTTCGAAATGCATATCATTTTAAAATCTTTGAATACACGGGGGGTTTATAGGAAAACCAGAATGGTTTTTCCACCATCACGTCGAAACGGCTCGATAGATCTCAACCAAACTTCATATTTGGAGTATACTCCTCCCGGGGAAGGTTTCGATATGCATATCATTTTAAAATCTTTGAATACACGGGGGGTTTGTAGGAAAACCAGAATGGTTTTTCCACCATCACGTCGAAACGGCTGGATAGATCTCAACCAAATTTCATATTTAGAGTATACTCATCCCGGGGAAGGTTTCGATATGCATATCATTTTAAAATCCTGGAATAGACGGGGGTTTATAGGAAAACCAGAATGGTTTTTCCACCATCACGTCGAAACGGCTGGATAGATCTCATCCAAACTTCATATTTAGAGTATACTCCTCCCGGGAAAGGTTTCGATATGCATATCATTTTAAAATCTTTGAATACACGGGGGCTTTATAGGAAAACCAGAATGGTTTTTCCACCATCACGTCGAAACGGCTGGATAGATCTCAACCAAACTTCATATTTAGAGTATACTCCTCCCGGGAAAGGTTTCGATATGCATATCATTTTAAAATCTTTGAATACACGGGGTGTTTATATGAAAACCAGAATGGTTTTTCCACCATCACGTCGAAACGGCTGGATAGATCTCAACCAAATTTCATATTTAGAGTATACTCATCCCGGGGAAGGTTTCGATATGCATACCATTTTAAAATCTTTGAATACACGGGGTGTTTATATGAAAACCAGAATGGTTTTTCCACCATCACGTCGAAACGGCTGGATAGATCTCAACCAAATTTCATATTTAGAGTATACTCATCCCGGGGAAGGTTTCGATATGCATATCATTTTAAAATCTTTGAATACACGGGGGGTTTGTAGGAAAACCAGAATGGTTTTTTCCACCATCACGTCGAAACGGCTGGATAGATCTCAACCAAACTTCATATTTAGAGTATACTCCTCCCGGGGAAGGTTTCGATATGCATATCATTTTAAAATCTTTGAATACACGTGGGGTTTATAGGAATACCAGAATGTTTTTTCCACCATCACGTCGAAACGGCTTAAAAGATCTCAACCAAACTTCATATTTAGAGTAAACTCATCCCGAGGAAGGATTCGATATGCATATCATTTTAAAATCCTTGAATAGACGGGGGTTTATAGGAAAACCAGAATGGTTTTTCCACCATCACGTCGAAACGGCTGGATAGATCTCAACCAAACTTCATATTTAGAGTATACTCCTCCCGGGGAAGGTTTCGATACGCATATCATTTTAAAATCTTTGAATACACGGGGGCTTTATAGGAAAACCAGAATGGTCTTTCCACCATCACGTCGAAACGGCTGGATAGATCTCAACCAAATTTCATATTTAGAGTATACTCATCCCGGGGAAGGTTTCGATATGCATATCATTTTAAAATCTTTCAATACACGGGGGTTTGTAGGAAAACCAGAATGGTTTTTCCCAACATCACGTCGAAACGGCTGGATAGATCTCAACCAAACTACATATTTAGAGTATACTCCTCCCGGGGAAGGTTTCGATAGGCATATCATTTTAAAATCTTTGAATACACGGGGGGTTGTAAGAAAATCAGAATGGTTTTTCCCACCATCACGTCGAAACGGCTGGATAGATCTCAACCAAACTACATATTTAGAGTATACTCCTCCCGGGGAAGGTTTCGATATGCATATCATTTTAAAATCCTTGAATACACGGGGGTTTATAGGAAAACCAGAATGGTTTTTCCACCATCACGTCGAAACGGCTGGATAGATCTTAACCAAACTTCATATTTAGAGTATACTCCTCCCGGGGAAGGTTCGAAATGCATATCATTTTAAAATCTTTGAATACACGGGGGGTTTATAGGAAAACCAGAATGGTTTTTCCACCATCACGTCGAAACGGCTCGATAGATCTCAACCAAACTTCATATTTGGAGTATACTCCTCCCGGGGAAGGTTTCGATATGCATATCATTTTAAAATCTTTGAATACACGGGGGGTTTGTAGGAAAACCAGAATGGTTTTTCCACCATCACGTCGAAACGGCTGGATAGATCTCAACCAAATTTCATATTTAGAGTATACTCATCCCGGGGAAGGTTTCGATATGCATATCATTTTAAAATCCTTGAATAGACGGGGGTTTTAAGGAAAACCAGAATGGTTTTTCCACCATCACGTCGAAACGGCTGGATAGATCTCAACCAAACTTCATATTTAGAGTATACTCACCCCGGGGAAGGTTTCGATATCCATATCATTTTAAAATCTTTGAATACACGGTGGGTTTATAGGAAAACCAGAATGGTTTTTCCACCATCACGTCGAAACTGCTGGATAGATCTCAACCAAACTTCATATTTAGAGTATACTCCTCCCGGGGAAGGTTTCGATATGCATATCATTTTAAAATCTTTGAATACACGGGGGGTTTATAGGAATACCAGAATGTTTTTCCACCATCACGTCGAAACGGCTTGATAGATCTCAACCAAACTTCATATTTAGAGTAAACTCATCCCGAGGAAGGATTCGATATGCATATCATTTTAAAATCCTTGAATAGACGGGGGTTTACAGGAAAACCAGAATGGTTTTTTCCACCATCACGTCGAAACGGCTGGATAGATCTCAACCAAACTTCATATTTAGAGTATACTCATCCCGTGGAAGGTTTCGATATGCATATCATTTTAAAATCTTTGAATACACGGGGGGTTTATAGGAAAACCAGAATGGTTTTCCACCATCACGTCGAAACGGCTGGATAGATCTCAACCAAACTTCATATTTAGAGTATACTCCTCCCGGGAAAGGTTTCGATATGGATATCATTTTAAAATCTTTGAATACACGGGGGCTTTATAGGAAAACCAGAATGGTTTTTCCACCATCACCTCGAAACGGCTGGATAGATCTCAACCAAACTTCATATTTAGAGTATACTCCTCCCGGGAAAGGTTTCGATATGCATATCATTTTAAAATCTTTGAATACACGGGGGCTTTATAGGAAAACCAGAATGGTTTTTCCACCATCACGTCGAAACGGCTCGATAGATCTCAACCAAACTTCATATTTAGAGTATACTCCTCCCGGGAAAGGTTTCGATATGCATATCATTTTAAAATCTTTGAATACACGGGGGCTTTATAGGAAAACCAGAATGGTTTTCCACCATCACGTCGAAACGGCTGGATAGATCTCAACCAAATTTCATATTTAGAGTATACTCATCCCGGGGAAGGTTTCGATATGCATATCATTTTAAAATCTTTGAATACACGGGGGGTTTATAGGAAAACCAGAATGGTTTTTCCCACCATCACGTCGAAACGGCTGGATAGATCTCAACCAAACTACATATTTAGAGTATACTCCTCCCGGGGAAGGTTTCGATATGCATATCATTTTAAAGTTCTTGAATAGACGGGGGTTTATAGGAAAACCAGAATGGTTTTTCCACCATCACGTCGAAACGGCTCGATAGATCTCAACCAAACTTCATATTTAGAGTATACTCACCCCGGGGAAGGTTTCGATATCCATATCATTTTAAAATCTTTGAATACACGGGGGTTTATAGGAAAACCAGAATGGTTTTTCCACCATCACGTCGAAACGGCTGGATAGATCTCAACCAAATTTCATATTTAGAGTATACTCATCCCGGGGAAGGTTTCGATATGCATATCATTTTAAAATCTTTGAATACACGGGGGGGTTTGTAGGAAAACCAAATGGTTTTTCCCACCATCACGTCGAAACGACTGGATAGATCTCAACCAAACTACATATTTAGAGTATACTCCTCCCGGGGAAGGTTTCGATATGCATATCATTTTAAAATCTTTGAATACACGGGGGTTATAGGAAATCCAGAATGGTTTTTCCACCATCACGTCGAAACTGCTCGATAGATCTCAACCAAACTTCATATTTAGAGTATACTCCTCCCGGGGAAGGTTTCGATATGCATATCATTTTAAAATCTTTGAATACACGGGGGTTTATAGGAAAGCCAGAGTGGTTTTTCCACCATCACGTCGAAACGGCTGGATAGATCTCAACCAAACGTCATATTTAGAGTATATTCCTCCCGGGGAAGGTTTCGATATGCATATCATTTTAAAATATTTGAATACACGGGGGGTTTATAGGAAAACCGGAATGGTTTTTCCACCATCACGTCGAAACTGTTGGATATATCTCAACCAAACTTCATATTTAGAGTGTACTCCTCCTGCCGTATCTGTATCCCTTTTACGTCTGATTTTTCTCTATTAATGGATGTTAAGTCAATTTGGAATTTTCACATGCATAATTCATACCTTCGATTACTTATATGAAATACAGAATCATCAAACTCTTCATGAAAATTGGCCCACCCAGTAGCCATATATGAGCCAAATGCTATCTATGTAGCTGTCACATAATTATCCGAAAAGTAATGTAATGTGAGATTATCTTACAAGAACGTTACCCTGTTCCACGTTTCTAACTCAATCTGACCCAAGAATAGATGACATATCATAGGGCCAGCCATTTAGGCCACTAAATCCGGCGTGTCTTATGGTATAATCCTTTGTCGATATGACGTACGTTTAGTAGCAGTTAATCTGTAAATGAAGGTCTTCAATATTGTAAACACGCATATACTATCGTATGTCGATCTATATATATTCACTGATGTCGATTTGTAGCGATCGAGAAAGGGTGGGTCTGCTATTGTATCAGTACTCCCCACACCGACTTTGACTGGCAGTATGAAAGGGTTCCTTCTCCAACTCCTGTGTAACTGCCATTAGTTAGGAAGGTCTACAATTGTAATGAATAGTTCACTTCTCGATTTGACTTGCAGAAGGCAAGTGAGCATGCAGTTTTGTTTAAAACTCCCCTACCCGATTGTGTTTGGCAGTAGGCAAGGGTGCCCGCCATTATAAAGAAATGTCCTCATCTAAAATGTGATTGGCATTAGGCATAGTGGCCTGCTATTTTGATGGAAACTCACCAACTTGGTGTGACTGGCAGTAAGCTGGCTGGAAGTAGGAAAATGGGCCTGGCATTAGAATGATAACTGCACAACTCAATTTCGAGTGACAGTAGGGTAATTGCCTGCCATTATAATAAAAACTGTAATCTGTCTGGAAGTAGGAAAGGGGGGCTGCCATTTTAACGAAAACTCCCCAAATCGATTATGTCCGCATAGTAGGCAAGTGAGCCTGCCGTTATATCACAAATCCATAACACACACTTTACATTGGAAACAACGTACGGGGACATCCCCATGCTCTTTCTCGGATAACGCTAAGAGACATGCAATTTTAAAACAATCTTATTTACTGCATGCACACTATTTACTTCGATATTCGAATACAATGTAGAATACCGTAGCGAAGCACGGGTACATTCGCTAGTAATATATAAATACGGGTCAGCCACTGTGAGCATATTGCTAAGCAAATTCCACGCCAGTGCACTTATATTTCGAAAATACATTATCAACATGGATGAGGAGAAGAAGATGGAGAAGAAGAAGAAGAAAAGTAAGAAGGGCAGAAAATAATACTTTTAAATTTTGTTGTCTATTAGGAGCAGATTGCGAAGCAAACACCATATGAGAGCTTTGTATATGATGAAAGTATATTTCAAAGGAGAAGAACAAGAGGAAGAAAAAGAAGAAGAAGAATAACAATGAGAAGAAGGAGAACAAAAGGACTATTCTAAATTCGTCCTTAGCTCTTGTTAGGAGATGGCTAAGCAAATGTAATCTCAGTGCATTTTACACGTTGAAAGTATATTTTAATAATAATAATAATAATAATAATAATAATAATAATAATAATAATAATAATAATTAGAAGAAGGAGGAGGAGAAGAATTGTACGAATCGAGGTCTGCTATTCTGATCATATTACTAAGCAAATGCAATCTCTTCCGGCTCTGTGGTGCACTGGTTTGTGTGATTAGTTGCCACCCCAGCAGACTCGGGATCAAGTTCCACTTCAGCCAACGTCGGACTGGTTTTCCGTGGTTTCCCACTTCTTCTCCGGGCAAATGTAGGGTTGGTGTGATCTTAAGGAAACTAGCGCTTCCTTCCCTCTTCCTTGTCTATACCACCAATATTCCGTTCTCTCCCAGCGCCCCCAATAGGCCACTGTTCAATACGGCCCCCGTGGCCGCTTGGGTGAGGTAGTGGTCCTTCTCACCATATCTATATCCACGACCGAAACTACCCTTCAGGCGCTAGAGGTAGGATCCATCGTTGTGACAAAGGGAGTTCCATATCGCTTAATGAACTGATGAAGAACGAAGTAAATGCTACCTCAGTCCTCTCACACATTGAAAGTATAATTTAAATAAGGAGCGGCAGAAGTAGAAGGACATAGCACGAACTCGTTGAGTTTAGATTGCTAACCGTACCTTTTACATTTTGAAATTTTATTTAAATAAGGTCCAGAGAAAAACAGTAGAAGAAGAAGAAGAAAAAGGAAAAGGAAAGAGAAGAAGAAGAATAAGTCGGTTGTCAGATATTCAACAGAATGATTAACAACTCAAATCACATATACTATTAATTGTTAAACGTATGACTGAAATAATATTTAGGATAATAATAATAATAATAATAATAATAATAATAATAATATAATAAGGAAAGAGGTAAAATCATTTTTTAAATCTCTAATCAGCAATTATGAGCACATTGCTAAGGAAATGCAATCTTAGTGATCTTAACATATAGAAACAATCTCTGAAATAATAATAATAATAATAATAATAATAATAATAATAATAATAATAATAATTGTACCGGGCGGTACACCTCCACGCCGCTAATTCAAACCTTGCGCCAGTTGAAACTCCCCTACTGGAGGAAGTCTGAACTTTATCTAAGGTGTTAATTTTCAAGTTTCTCAGAAGATGTCGCTACTTGGAAATTTTGGAGTTTTTGAACTGGGTCGTTTTCGATGTATTTTTGTTTTACCTGTAGTAAGAAGTGTGAACTTTCTCTTCTAGAGGACACTACTGAAGAACTACAATGGTGCACCCTAGTGCGAAGTGAAAGAACTGTTTTTTTTGGAGAAATTTTTATTTCAAAAGTTTGTTCCTTGTTAAATTTCTTTCTGTTATTGTTTAAGTTGGCTGTATAACCCTTTCTTTCCCCTGGTTTTGAATTTAGCCAATTCCGAATTTATTTTATTAATTTCTGACCAATCGGATGTATCTTCCCCCAACTTGAATATGTTGCTGTATCCTACCCAATAAAGAGTTTGTGGGAGGGTGTTCTCATTCCCCTAACGCCTCGAACTTTCCGCGAGAGTATATAAACTGCTGATTTTAGGGTCTCCGGGACACTTCAGTAACATTTTTCTGTGTGTAAAGTACGTAGCAGGGGGCGGGAAGCGCCTCTGTCTTCGGGCAGCAGTTAATCCATAAGGTAATGGCCGTTTAATAACTTCTTTTCTTGCTAGCTCAGCAGTTTAACTCTCGGGGCGGGTCCGAAGCTTTTCCACCATGAAACTTTTCCCTAAAATGTAAAGACTGTTAGTATCTATTCTCTTTTAAGCTACATATTGGGATAGAGAGTGCTTAACCCTCTCGAGCTCCCACTCATATTGTTTTGAGGTGAACTTATTTTTCACAACCAATTCTTCCTTAACGTAAGGTAAATTGTTTCTTTCTAAAGTCACCTCTTTAGTATGGGATTAGCCCTTGCATTAGCGGCCTAGAGCCAGATTAGGTTTTAAACAAAATGTATTAGGAGTGCAGATCGCCTCCTCTCAAATTGGTATTTTAGAGGCCATGTAATTAACCTTTTCTCTCTTAATAGACCTCAGTAGGTTGGGTATTTTACCCCTGTTTTCGTGTCCGTGGAGGACAACTTGAAGGTGGAATTTGGTGTGGCCTTTGATAGGCTTAAGGTTTGAGAGCGAGTGGCTCTTTCTTGAAAATTGAGTGTTGTATGCCTCGAGGAGGCTTTTCTGTGTAATTTGGAGCAAGTGCTCCTGGGCATGAATGGGGTTTTCTGCCCCTCTGTTGAAACTTGTTTTGGGGTAAAGCTGGGCTAATTGCTCAAGAATTGTGAGTTCGGGGCTCGAAACCCAAATCCTGTAAATACTGTAGTTGTACTTTTGTTGCCTTGCTACTCTGTACCTGCCATGCTTGTTATTTCTTGATTTTTCAAAGAAAATATAACCTTGTTAAATTTTAAATTAACTTTAATTTCGTAGCCTGAGACCTGTTCACCCCCGCACCTTCTTTCACCTCTGCTGTTCCACAGATACCTCGGAACAATAATAGTAATAATAATAATAATAATAATAATAATAATAATAATAATAATAATAATAATAATAATAATATAATAAGGAAAGAGGTAAAATCATTTTTTAAATTTCTAATCAGCAATTATGAGCAGATTGCTAAGGAAATGCAGTCTTAGTAATTTTCACATATTGAAACAATCTCTGAAATAATAATAATAATAATAATAATAATAATAATAATAATAATAATAATAATAATAATAATAATAATAATAATAATTCGCTAAGTGGGGCCAGTATCCAGTATTCGGAAGATAGAATGTTGAACCCCACTTTCGGCAGCCTTGAAGATGGTTTTGCGTGGTTTCCCATTTTGACACCAGGCAAATACTGGGGCTGTACCTTAAATAAGTCCACGGCCGCTACCTTCCCACTCCTAGCCCTTTCCTGTCCCATCGTCGCCATAAGACCTATCTGTGTCTATGTTGCGTAAAGCAACTAGCATAATAATAATAATAATAATAATAATAATAATAATAATAATAATAATAATAATAATAATAATAATAATAATAATAGGAAGAAGAAGAAGAAGGAGAGGAAGGAGAATTACATGGTGGGTTTTTAAATTTGCTTTACGTCGCACCGACACAGATACGTCTTACGACGACGATGGTAGAGGAAAGGCCTAGGAATGAGATGGAAGCGGCCGTGTCCTTAATTATGGTACAGTACAGCCCCAGCATTTGCCTGATGTGAAAATGGGAAACAACGGAAAACCATCTTCAGGGCTGCCGGCAGTGGGTTTCGAACCCATTGTTTCCCGGATCCGAGCTCACAGCTGCGCGCCCCTATCCGCACGGCTAACTCGCCCGGTAGTACAAGGTGTAAAAGAGGAAGAAGAAGGTGATGAATTTTACAATTCGAGGTCTGAAATTGTGATCATATTGCTAAGCAAATGCAATCTCGTCCTGTACTGTGTTGTACTTATTCTTGTAATTATTTGCTTCCCAGCAGACCCGGGTTCAAGCCCCACCTCAGCAAAAATCGGATTGGTTTTTCATGGTTTCCGACTTCTCCTCCAGGCAAAATGCCGGGATGATACGTAACTTAAGGCCATTGGGGCTTCCTTCCCTATCCTACCAATCTTCCCTCCCCCTCCCCCAATGGGCGCCTGTTCAATATAGTACCTGTGGCAGCCTGGAACAGGTAGTTGTCCTCGACACCATATTTACTTAGGCGGTAGAGAAGTGATACCTCGCTGTGTCCGAGGGATATACCGCACTGGATGGTGAACTGAACAAGGAGGAAAGGAATGCAATCTCACTTCTTCTACAAGCTGGAAGAAGAAGAAGAAGTAGAAGAAAACAGTGAAGATGTAGAAGGAGAAGTAGCAGAAGATGAAGAAGCCTTCCATAATTTGTACTCTATTATTGTGAGCAGATTGCTAGCATGTATCTATATCAGTGACTTTAAACGTTGAAAGTATTTTGCAAGAGGGATAATAATAATAATAATAATAATAATAATAATAATAATAAAGGGATGCTGGTTAAAATTCCCTGTCAGTTATTGAGAGCAGGTCGATAAGCAAGGGCAATCTCCGTGCATTTTACATGTGCAAAGTGTTTTTGAAATAAGGTGGAGGAGGTGACGAAGATGGAGAGGCAGAAGAAAAGAAGAAGGAGCAGAAGAAGAAGTGTTGCTGATTATTTTAAATCTGATAGCTATTGTCAGCAGACTGCTAAGAAAACTGCATTTCAGTGCATTTTTCATGTTGAAGGTTTATTTCAAAGAAATAAGAAGAGGAGACGTGAATTAAGAAGAAAAGAAGGAGAAAAGGAAGAAGAAGACGACGAAAGGGGGCAATTCTAAATTCGTAGTCAGCTCTGTTAAGGAAATTTCTATGCAAATGTAATCTCAGTGCATTTTACACTTTGAAAGGATATTTGAAAAATTAATAATAATAATAATAATAATAATAATAATAATAATAATAAAATAGAGACAATAATAATCAGAACAGGGTGTAGAAGTAGGAGGCGAAGAAGATGATGGTGATGTTTTACCATTCGAGGCCTGCTATAGCGATCATATTGCAATGCAAATAGAGTCTCGTCCGCCTCTGTGGAGTACTGGTTTATGTGACATGTTGCCACGGCAGGAGACAGGGGTTCAAGACCCACCTCAGCCAACCTCAGACTGGTTTTCCCTAGTTTTCCACTTCTCCCTCTTTCTTGTCTAGCCAACCCAACTTCCCTTCCCCCCTCCCTCCCACACTAGGGCCTGTTCAAAATGGCCCCTGTGGCAGCCTGGGCGAGCTTGTGGTCCTCATTCCCATATGTAGCCTTTAACCACCACCCCAACTACCCCTTTATGCGGTAGAGGTGGGAACCCCGCTGTGTCCGAAGGAAAATCCTCCTTGTTGTGTAAATTGATTAAGAAGGAATGAAATCGTCGCTGCCGGGACAAAACAACAACACAATTTTCTGCAATATGGTGTGAATATTGTCAAAGCATTCCCTCTCTTCATAATGTATGCGCTGCGGGTCAGCGTATCTCCAAAAATATTATCACAAAGGAGGTTTTGTCCGGCAACGACGAAATGCTGTCTCAGCCCTTTTACGTGTTGAACGTACAGTACAGTATATTTAAACTAAGAGGAGGCAGAAGAAGATCAAAATTGGTGACTAGCCGTTAGATTAGATAGATAACCAAATGCAATCTGTGCCTTTTACGTGTTGAAAAGGCATTTAATTAAGGACAAGAGAAAAAAGGAGAAGCAGAATTTTAAGTCGGTTGTCAGGTAAATTCAACAGAATCATTAACAACTGAAATCACATGGCCTATTCATTGTTCAACGTATGTTTGAAATAATATTTGGAACAATAATAATAATAATAATAATAATAATAATAATAATAATAATAATAATAATAATATACCGGGAGGTACACCTCTACGCCGCACATTTAAATCTTGCGCCAATAGAACTCCTCTACAGGAGAAACACTGAACTTGGAACTAGACCTACTCAAACTATTCCCCAGAAGATGTCACTACCGTAATTTTGGTATTGTGAAGTTTCCAGTACTGTGTGAATTTCAACTTGTTTTGTTTTCCGTTCATCCAGAAGTTTGGACATTCTCTCATAGATGTCACTGCTAAAAACCTATGATCATGTACCCTGGTGCGAAGTGAAAGAACTTTTTAGAAGAAATTTTGTATTCATAAGTTTTTTCTTACTAAATTTTGTTCATTTTAGGTTGGCAATATTTTTCTTTCCGCCAGTTTTGAATTTAGGCAATCAAAAATTTCTGAAATTAATTTTCAACCAATCTCGTGTTTCTTCTTCGATTTTGAGTGTAACCTTTTCATTCACCAATAAAATTCTGTGGGTGTGCCTTGATTATTCACGAAAGGTCTCGAACATTCCCCGGGGGTTTATAAACTGCGGGAGGTGCCTGTTTCTTCAGGCAGCAAGTCTTCAGCAAGGTAATGGCCAGTTAACATCTTATTTCTTGCTAGCTCCGCAGTTTAACCTGAGGGAAAGGTCCGAAACCTTAAATATGTAACCTACTTCTCTACAAAGGTAATTCTCTGCCGGCTTATGTATCAAGTTCATAAAATCTTTAACTGTAAATCGGGGATGGAGAGTGATGCACCCTCTCGAGCTCCACTTCATTTTGGTTTGAGGTGACTACGTTTTGTAACTGATTTTCTTCCTTTCGGTAATTTGTTAAATTTCTTTATTATACGAATCACCTGTATAGTTTGTGAGTAGCCCCTGTTTCATTGGCCTAGTGCCCATTAGGTTTTAAAATTCACATCTGGGAGTGCAAGTATTCGACTCCTTTCATTTTGTGTTCGGGCCATTTATTTAACTGTTATTTCTTGTACACGAAGGCCCTGTAGGTTGGGTACAAGATACCCCTGTTTCAATTTTGTAAGCTGGGCCATGGAAGGCCAAAAGATGTAAGATATTTTGGGTGTTGCCTGGAATAGGCTTGAAAACGGAGAGCCTGTTAGCTCTTTTTCAAAGTATGATTACTGAATGCCTTTTGAAGGCTTAATATTGTGAGCTGGGAGCCAGTGCTCCAGGTATTAGGGGATTTCTTGCCTTAAGTAATGCTATGATCTTTGTAAAGTTAAGTGTGTAGCTCAGGAATTGTTTAGTGGGGGCTTGAAGCCCAATACCTGATTATACCGCCAATTTTGTGTTTCCTAGACTTGTTTATTGCTACTGGTACCTGTTACATTGTTACTTGTTTTTTATAAAGAAAAAATATAACCTTTGTTACAGTTTTAGATTAACTTTGATTTTGTAGTTAGACCCATTCGCCCCGGCACCTTCTTTCACCTCTGCTGGTCCACGGGTAGCCCCGTAACAATTATAATAAAAATATATTTTTTATTATTGTTGTACCGGGAGGTACACCTCTACGCCACGCATTTAAATCTTGCGCCTAAAAGAACTCCTCTTCTGGAGAAACCGTGAAATTGAAACTGGACCAACTTATAAATTTATTCAGAAGATGTCACCACAATAACTTGACGTAATTTTGTTATTGTGAAGTTTCCTGTACTGTGTGAATTTCTACTTGTTTTCTTTGCAATTCATCAAGAAGTTTGGACAGTCTGCCATAGATGTCACTGCTAAAAACTACGATCATGCATCCTGGTGCGAAGTGGAAGAACATTTGATTTGAAGAAGTTTTGTATTCATAATTTTTTTACTAATTGATGTTCCTTTATTTTTGGGTTGGCAATATTTATATTTTCTTTCCGCCAGTTTTGAATTTAGCCAATCACGAATTTCTGTAATTTATTTTCAACCTATCACAACCTTCTTCTTCGATTTGGAGTGTAACCTTTCAAAATGACCAATAAAGTGAGAGGGTGTGGCTGGTTTATTCATGATAGATCTCGATCTTTCTCCGAGGGTTTATAAACTGTGGATTTTCACGTCTCTTGGCCATTTGATCGTCATCTAACTAAGTGTGTGTGTCAAGCAGGGGGCGGGCGGCGCCTCTTTCATCAGGCAGCTGTTCTTCAACAAGGTAATGGCCATCTAACATCTTACTTTCTTGCTAGGTCCGCACTTTAATCCGAGGGAAAGGCCCGACTCATTAACTATGTAACCTACTTTTCTAAAAATGTAACTTTATGCCGGCTAATGTAATAACTTCATAAAATCTTTAAAGGTAAATCGGGGATAGAGAGTGTTGTACCCTCTCGAGCTCCCCTTCATATTTGTTTGAGGTGACTACGTTTTGGTAACTGGTTTTCTTCCTTTCCATAATGTTCTAATTTATTCTTATACGAGTCACCTCCATAGTTTGGGTATAGCCCCTGTTTCATCGGCGTAGTGCCCCTTAGGTCTTAAGAATGCATATTTAGGAGTGCAAGTACTCACCTCCATTCATTTTGTGTTTCGAGACATTTTACTTAACTTGATTCTTTCCGCAACGGCCCAATAGGTTGGGTAGTAGATACCTCTGTTTCAAATTTGTAAGTTGTGCCTTGATGGCAAGTGATTGTAATTTTCGGATATCGCCATGAAAAGGCTTGGAAAACTGAGAGCACGACAGCTCTTTTCTAGTGTTTTAAAAGTGCCTCTGGAGGGCTTGTTGTCGTGAGTATGGAGCAAGCGGTCCATGTATGGAAGAATTTCTGCCCTTGTGTAAATTCTGTTTTGGTAAATTTGAGCTAGGAGCTCGAGGAATTGTAAGACTAGGGGCTTGAAGCCCAAGAGAGTTAAAGTTATGAAATCTTGGATTTTTCTATTTTTGTCACTGTTATCTCACTAAGTGAGAATGTGTTAACTTGTTGCTTTTAAAAAATATAACCTTCAATATCAGTTTTAAATTCTTTCTTTACATTGTAGTTGGACCCATTCACCCCCCGCACCATCCTTCACCTCTGCGTTCCACGGGTAACCCCGGAACAATTATTAACAAGTACAAATAATTTAAAATTTCTAATCAGCAATTAAGAGCAGATTTTTAAATTGTAGAAGAAGAAGGTGATGAATTTTACCATTCGAGGACTGCAATAATAATCATATTACTAAGCAAATTCGATCTCCTCCGCCACCTCTGTGGTGTACTGGTTTGTGTGATTAGGTGGCACCTAAGGTGACCAGAAGAAGGAAAGGAATTTCACTATTTGAATGTTGCAATTGCGATCATATTGCTAAAAACCGCAGTCTAGTCCGCCTCAGTGCTGAAGTGGGTTGGGTGATTACTTGTTAGACCCGGAGATACGGGTTCGATACCCATTCAGCAATACTCCGAGTGGATTACGTGGTTACAGTCTTTTCTTCCAGGCAAATGCTGGGATGGTGCCTAACTTACGTCCACGGCCGATTCCTTTCGTATTCCTTGTCTATCCCTTCCGATCTTCCCCTCGGACCTAAGGACCATGTTCAGCTTATCAGATGAGGTCTCATAGGTGAGGTACTACTCATCCTCCCCGAACGTATACCCACGAAACAAATTCTCGAGTTCGAGGACAGTACCCTAAAGGTGGGAGAGCATGTATCCCTCACTGAGTCTGAGGGATATACCACAATGGATGGTGAACTGATTAAAGAGGAATGAAATCCAATTTCACACCTTCTACAAGCTGGGAGAAGCGGAATAATAATAATAATAATAATAATAATAATAATAATAATAATAATAATAATAATAATAATAATAATAATAATAATAATCAGAAGAAGAAAAAGAAGAATAAGGTAGAATAAGAAGGTGAAAAGGCCTCTTCAAATTAGTACTTGCGTATTGTAAGCAGATTGACAACAAAATTCTATATCAGGGCCTTTTTGAACGTTGAAAGTATGTTTCGAGGAGGAAGAAGAAGAAGATATAGATTAAAATTCGCAGTAACATACTGAGAGCAGAATGATAAGCATGTTGAAAGTGGTTTTGAAATAAGATGGAGGAGGTGATAAACAAGGAGAGGCAGAAGAAAAGAAGAAGGAGCAGAAGAAGTAGAAGAAGAAGTGTTGCTGATTGTTTTAAAATTGCCAGTCAGCTATTGTTTGCGGATTGCTAAGCAAACTGTATCTCAGTGCGTTTTATATGTTGAAGGCATATTTCAAAGAAAAGATAAAGGAGAGGAGAAGTGAAATAAGAATAAAAGGAGAAGAGGAAGAAGAAGGCGAAAAAGGACTATTCTAAATTCGTCGTCAACTCTTGTTAGGAAATTTCTGTGCAAATGTAATCTCAGTGTATTTTACACTTTGAAACGATGTCCGTATTATTATTATTATTATTATTATTATTATTATTATTATTATTATTATTATTATTATTATTATTATTATTATTATTATTATTAATATTATTAATGATAATATAATATAACATAATATAACATAATATAACATAATACAATACAATACAATACAATACAATATAATATAATATTAGTAATAATAATAGTAATCATCATCATCATTAAATACTTACAATAATAATAAGAACAGGGTGTAGAAGTAGGAGGAGAAGAAGATGATGGTGATGAGTTTTACCATTTGAGGTCTGCTATTGCGATCATATTGCTATCCATATACAGTCTCGTTCGCCTCTGTGGTGTATTGGTTTACGTGATATGTTGCCACGGCAAGAGGCAGGGGTTCAAGACCCATCTCAGCCAACCTGAGACTGGTTTTCCGTGGTTTTCCACTACCTTTCCAAGCAATTGCCAGAATGAAACATAACTTATCCCACTGGAGCTTTCACCCCTCCTCCTTGTCTAGCCCACCCAAATTCCCTTCCCACCGGGCGAGTTGGCAGTGCGCGTAGAGGCATTTCATTTTCACACCAGGCAATTGCTGGGGCTGTACCTTAACTAAGGCCACGGCCGCTTCCTTCCAACTCCTAGGCCTATCCTATCGTCGCCATAAGACCTATCTGTGTCGGTGCGACGTAAAGCCCCTAGCAAAAAAAAAATATATATCCCTACCCCACTCCCTCCCCCACTAGCGCCTGTTCAATATGGCCCCTGTGGCAGCCTGAGCGTGTTTGTGGTCTTCATTCCCACATGGTCCGGCTCCATGGCTAAATGATTAGCGTGCTGGCCTCTGGTCACAGGGGTCCCGGGTTCGATTCCCGGCAGGGCCGGGAATTCTAACCATAATTGGCTAATTTCGCTGGCCAAGGGGCTGGGTGTAAGTGTCGTCTTCATCATCATTTCATCCTCATCACGACGCGCAGGTCGCTTATGGGTGTCACATCAAAAAAGACCTGCATCTGGCAAGCCGAACTTGTCCTCGGACACTCCTGGCCCTGAAAGCCATACGCCATTTCTTTATTCCCATATGTAGCCAATATCCACCAGTCCGACTCCCCTTTAGGCGGTAGAGGTGGGATCCTTTGCTGTGTCCGAGGGAAATCTACCTTGCAGGGTGAAATGATTAAGAAGGAAGGGAAGGCTAGATCAGCCCGTTTACACGTTGAAAGTATATTTCAAATAAGAAGTGGCAGAAGAAGAACATCAGAATTCGTAGCCAGCCGTTGTGATTCGATTGAAAATCAAATGCAATCTGTGACTTTCATATGTTGAAAATTCATTTATATACGGAAAAGTGAAATAAGATGTAGGAGAATAAGAAGAGGAAGAATAATAATAATTTTAAGGCGGTTGTCAGGTAAATTCAAGAGAATAACAACTGAAATCAAATAGCCTATTAATTGTTAAATATATGTTTGAAAAACATTTAGAATAATAATAATAATAATAATAATAATAATAATAATAATAATAATAATAAAGATATACAAATTTGTAGTCAGCCAATGTGAGCAGATTGCTAAGCAAATTCCACGCCGGTGACACTTATATTTCGAAAATACATTATCAGCAAGAAGAAGAAGAAGAAGAAGAAGAAGGAGAAGAAGAAGAAGAAGAAAAGGGAGATGGGAAGAAGGGGAGAAAAGAGGCATTTTAAATTTTGTACTCGTCTATTAGGAGAAGATTGCGAAGCAAACACAATATGAGAGCTATGTATATGATGAAGGTATATTTGAAAGAAGGAGAAGAAGAATAGGAAGTAGAAGAAGAATAACAAGGAGAAGAAAGAGAACAAAAGGACTATTCTAAATACGTCCTTAGCTCTTGTTAGGAGATGGCTATGCAAGTGTAATCTCAGTGCATTTTACACGTTGAAAGTATATTTGAATAATAATAATAATAATAATAATAATAATAATAATAATAATAATAAGTAGAAGGAGGAGGAGAAGAATTGTACAAATCGAGGTCTGCTATTGTGATCATATTACTAAGCAAATGCAATCCCGTTCGCCTCTGTGGTGCACAGGTTTGTGTGATTAGTTGCCACCCCATGAGACTCGGGATCAAGTCCCACTTCAGCCAACGTCGGACTGGTTTTCCCTGGTTTCCCACTTCTTCTCCAGGCATTTGTAGGAATGGTATGATCTTAAGGAAACTGGCGCTTCCTTCCCTCTTCCTTGTCTATACCACCAATATTCCGTTCTCTCTCAGCGCCCCCAATAGGCCACTGTTCAATACGGCCTCCGTGGCCGCTTGGGTGAGATAGTGGTCCTTCTCACCATATCTATATCCACGACCGAAACTACCCTTGAGGCGGTAGAGGTAGGATCCCTCGTTGTGACAAAGGGAATTCCATCTTGCTTAATGAACTGATGATGAGCGAAGGAAAAGCTACCTGAGTCCTTTTACATGTTGAAAGTATAATTTAAATAAGGAGCGGTAGAAGTAGAAGAAGGACATAGCACGAACTCGTTCAGTTTAGATTGATAACCGTGCCTTTTACATTTTGAAATTTTATTTAAATAAGGTCCAGAGAAAAAAGTAGGAGAAGAAGAAGAGAAGAAGGGAAGAAGAAGAAGAAGAAGAAGAAGAAGAAGAAGAAGAAGAAGAAGAAGAGGAACCCAAGTCGGTTGTCAGATATTCAACAGAATGATTAACAACTCAAATCACATATACTATTAATTGTTAAACGTATGACAGAAATAATATTTAGGATAATGTCAATAATAAAAAAATAATAATAAGGAAAAGAGGTAAATTCATTTTTTAAATCTCTAATCAGCAATTATGAGCAGATTGCTAAGGAAATGAAGTCTTAGTGATTTTTACATATTGAAACAATCTCTGAAATAATAATAATAATAATAATAATAATAATAATAATAATAATAATAATAATAATAATAATAATTCGCTTAAGTGCGGCCAGTGTCCAGTATTCGGGAGATAGAGGGTTCGAACCCCACTGTCGGCAGCCCTGAAGATGTTGTTCCGTGGTTTCTCATTTTGACACCAGGCAAATGCTGGGGCTGTACCTTGATTAAGGCTACGGCCGATTCCTTCCCACTTCTAGCCCTTCCCTGCCCCATCGTCGCCATAAGACCTATCTGTATCGATGCGACGAAAAGCAACTAGAAAATAATAATACTAATAATAATAATAAGAAGAAGAAGAAGAAGAAGGAGAAGAAGAAGAAGAAGAATTAGATGTTGGGTGTTTTAATTTGCTTTACGTCGCTCCGACACATATACGTCTTACGACGACGATAGTACAGGAAAGGCCTAGGAATGAGATGGAGGCGGCGGTGGCCTTAATTAAGGTACAGCCCCAGCATTTGCCTGATGTGAAAATGGGAAACAACGGAAAACCATCTTCAGGGCTGCCGACAGTGGGATTCGAACCCACTATCTCCCTGACGCTAGCTCACAGCTGCGCGCCCCTATCAGCACGGCTAACTCGCCCGGTAGTACAAGGTGTAGAATTGGAAAAAGAAGGGTGATGAATTTTACAATTCGAGGTCTGCAATTGTGAGCATATTGCTAAGCAAATGCAATCTCGTCCGCCACTGTGTTTTACTGTTCGTGTAATTAGTTGCCATCCCAGCAGACCCGGGTTCAAGCCCCACTTCAGCAAAAATCGGATTGGTTTTTCATGGTTTCCGTCTTCTCCTCCAGGCAAAATGCCGGGATGGTACGTAACTGAAGGGCACTGGAGTTTCATTCCCTCTTCCTTGTCGAGCCCACCAATCTTCCTTCCCCCTCCCCCAATGGGCTCCTGTTCGATATAGTACCTGTGGCAACCTGGAAGAGGTAGTTGTCCTCGTCCCCATATTTACATCCACCTTTAGGTGGTAGAGAAGCGATCCCTCGATGTGTCCGAGGGATATACCACACTGGATGGTGAACTGAACAAGGAGCAATGAAGTGCTGTCTCACTCCTTCTACAAGCTAAAAGAGAAAGAGGAAGAAGAAGTAAAAGAAAACGGAGAAGACGTAGAAGGAGAAGAGGAAAAAGAAGAAAGAAAAGATGAAGAAGCCTTCTGAAATTTGTACTCTATTACTGTGAGCAGATTGCTAGCATATATCTATATCGGTGACTTTAAACGTTAAAAGTATTTTTCAACAGGGAGAATAATAATAATAATAATAATAATAATAATAATAATAATAATAATAATAATAATAATAATAATAAATAAGAGCAGATTTTTTAGGTGTAAAAGATGAAGTTAATGAATTTTACCATTCGAGGTCTACAATAATAATAATATTGCTAAGCAAATTCGATCTTCTCCGCCACCTCTGTGGTGTACTGGTTTGTGTGATTAGTTGGCACCTAAGGCGACCATGGTTCAAGCCCTACAACCGCCAAACTCGCATTGGTTTTGCATGTTCCCAAATTCTTCTCCAGGAAAATGCCGGAGTGTGGCGTAACTTAAGGTCACTTCTGCTTCCTTTGCTCTTCCTTGTCCAGCCCTCCAACCTACGCATGCCCCCCCCCCCCCCACACCCAACAAAATTGGTCGTTATTCAGTATGGCACCTGTTGCAGCCTGAGCGAGGTAGTAGTCCTCCTCCGCATATGCATATCCACCACCCAAACTCTCCCTTTTTGTGGAAGAGGGGGAGGGATCCTTCTCTGTGTGCGAGGGAAAATCCACACTGGGTGAATTGATTAAGAAGAAAGGAAAATCTATCTCAGTCGTTTTTTACATATTAAAAGTATATTTCAAATAATAATAATAATAATAATAATAATAATAATAATAATAATAATAATAATAATAATAATAATAATAATAATGATAATAATAATAATGATAATAATAATAATAATAATGATAATTGTACCGGGCGGTATACCTCCACGCCGCGAATTCAAATATTGCGCCAGTTGAAACCTCTCCACAGGAGAAACTCGGAACTTTAAAATCTGTATTAAATCAAAGGTTTCTTGGAAGATGTCACTACTGTAAATTTTAAGTGTTCTGAACTATGTCTATTTCGATTTGTGTTTGTTTGCTCTGTAGCAAGAAGTGTGGACATTCTCTTCTAGATGTCACTACTTAAAAACTATAACTGTGCACCCTGGTGCGAAGTGAACGAACTGTTTTTGAAGAAATTTTGTATCTATAAGTTTGTTCTTTGTTAAATTTCTCTCTTTCATTTTTTGGGTTGGCAATATTGATCTCTGTTTCTGCCAGTTTTAAATTCAGCCAATCCTAAATTTTCTAAATTAATTTTCCACCAATCCTAGATTTCTTCTTCAGTTTCGACTTGTAATCTTTAGCCGACCAATAAAAGTTTGTAGGCGGGTTGTCATCATTCATGAAAGGTCTCGAATGTTCCACGAGGGTATATAAACTGCTGATTTTCTTGTCTCGGGGCCACTTCTGTAACATCTTTCTTAGTGTATGGATATATAGCAGGGGGCGGGAAGCGCCTCTTTCTCCAAGCAGCAGTTCATCTACAAGGTAATGGCCTGTTAACATCTTCGTTTCTTGCTAGCTCAGCAGTTTAACTCTCGGGGAGGGTTCGAAACCTTTAGTATGTAACCTACCCTTTTAAAATGTAAATTATTTTCTATCTACAAATTACAAATCTGTAAAGCGGGGATAGAGAGTGCTTCACCCTCTCGAACTCTCCTTCATTTTGAATTTGAGGTGACTATGTTTTCGTAACCGTTTTTCTCTTCCTTCTTAAAGTCTTAAACTTATTTGCCAACTAGTCACCTCCATAGATTGGGATTAGCCCCTGTATCATCGGCCTAGCGCCACATAGGTTTTAGACAAAAACTTTGTGTAGGAGTGCAAGTTATCGCCTCCATTCAATCTTGTATTAAGGGCCAGTAATTTAACCTGATGTTTTGTTTTCCTCATGTAAAGGCCCTGTAGGTTGGGTATCAAATACCCCTGTTTCTTAATGTGCCTTGAGGGCAGTCTGAAATGAAGGTTGTAGCCTTTGATAGGCTGGTAATATTGAGAGCGGTTCTGCTCTTTTCTTTAACATTGTAATTAGGAGCAAGTGCTCCTTGTACTTAGGGGTTTTCTGCCCTGTAGCTTTTGTGATTGTGAGCTGAGAGCTCAAGAGTTAATGAATTCGGGCCGTAGCCCAATATATGTAAAAATCACTTAACTGGTTTTTGGTACAGCGGCTGTATACCTGATTGTCTTGGTTGTTTCCCCTAGTGGGAACCGGTGAAATATTCTCTAAATTGTGTACCTGATTTAACTTGTTATTTGTTGTATGCTCAAAATTCTATGCTACCATTGTTAAGTTTTGAAAATATAACCTTGTTAAAATTTTAATTCATCTTTCGTGCTTCTGTAGTTGAGACCTATTCCAACCCGCACCTTCTTTCACCTCTGCAAATCCACAAAACATCGTAACAATAATAATAATAATAATAATAATAATATCACAATTCGTAGCTAGTCGGTGTGATTAGATTGATAGCCAAATGCAATCTGTGACTTTCCCATGCTGACAATGTATTTAATTAAGGACAAGAGAAAAATGATTAAGACCGAGCTCGATAGCTGCAGTCGCGTAAGTGCGGCCAGTGTCCAGTATTAGGGAGATAGTGTGTTCGAACCCCACTGTCGGCAGCCCTGAAGATGGTTTCCCGTGGTTTCCCATTATCACACCACGCAAAAGCTGGGGCTGTACCCTAATTAAGGCCACGGCCACTTCCTTCACATTGCTAGCCCTTTCCTGTCCCATCGTCGCCGTAAGACGTATCTGAGTCTGTGCTAAGTAAAGCAACTTGCAAAAAAAAAAAAAAAAAAAATGTTGAAGAATAACAAGAATAATAATTAAGTAGGTTGTCAGGTTTATTCAACAGAATTATTAACAATTGGAATCAGATAGCCTGTTACAGTATTTGTTCAATGTACGTTTGGAATAATATTTGGGGCAATAATAACAATAAGTACAATTATATTTAAAAATTCTAATCGCATATTATGAGCAGATTGCTAAGCAAATGCAATCTCAGTGATTTTTACATAGTGAACATATACCTCAAATAAAGAGATTAGAAAAAAGAATAAGAAGAAAAGGAGGAGAATAAGAAGTACAATTATCTGCTACGGTGTACAAATTGTTAAGCAAATTTAATCACATCGGCATTTGAATGTCACAAGTATATTTGATAGACGATGAAGACGAAGAAGAAGCAGCAGAATATGAAGAAAAAGAAGAAGGAAAGGAATTTCACTATTTGAAATTTGCAATTACGATCATATTGCTAATAACCGCAATCCAGTTCGCCTGAGTGCTGAAGTGGGTTGGGTGATTACCAGTTATACCCGGAGAAACGGGTTCGATACCTCTTCAGCAATACTCCGAGTGGATTACGTGGTTTCAGTCATTTCTTCCAGGCAAATGCTGGGATGGTACCTAACTTACGTCCACGGCCGATTCCTTTCGTGTTCCTTGTCTATCCCTTCCGATCTTCTCCTCGGACCTAAGGACCCTGCTCAGCTTAACTGCTGAGGTCTCATAGGTGAGGTACTACTCATCCTCCCCGAACGTATACCCACGAAACAAAATCTCGAGTTCGAGGGATATACCACAATGGATGATGAACTGATTAAAGAGGAATGAAATCCAATCTTACACCAACTACAAGCTGGGAGAAGCGGAATAATAATAAATAATAATAATAATAATAATAATAATAATAATAATAATAATAATAATAATAATAATAGTAAAGAAGAAGAAGAAGAAGAAGAAGGAAGGATAAGAAGAAGGTGAAGAGGCCTCGTCTTGCCTATTGTATGCAGATTGATAACAAAATTTATTTATCACTGCCTTTTTGAACGTTGAAAGAATGTTTGAAGGAGGAAGAAGAAGGAGAAGAAGAAGAAGATGATTTAGATTAAAATTCGCATTAACTTATTAAGAGCAGAATAATAAGCCTGTTGAAATTGGTTTTGAAATAAGATGGAGGAGGTGATGAACAAGGAGAGGCAGAAGAAAAGAAGAAAGAGAAGAAGAGTATAAGAAGAAGAAGTGTTGCTGATTATTTTAAAATTGGCAATCAGCTAGTGTGAGCAGATTGCTAAGCAAACTGTATCTCAGTGCGTTTTATATGTTGAAGGCATATTTCAAAGAAGAAGATAAAGGAGAGGATAGGTGAAATAAAAATAAAAGGAGAAGAAGAAGAAGAAGAAGAAGAAGAAGAAGAAGAAGAAGAAGAAGAAGAAGGCGAAAAGGGACTATTCTAAATTCGTCGTCCCCTCTTGTTAGGAAATTTCTGTGCAAATGTGATCTCAGTGTATTTTACACTTTGAAACGATATCTGTATTATTATTATTATTATTATTATTATTATTATTATTATTATTATTGTTTTATTATTATTATTAATGATAATAATTATATAATACAATATAATATATATTAATATTAATATTAATATTATTAATAACAATAATAATCATAATCATAATCATTAAACACTTACAATAATAATAACAAGAACAGGGTGTAGAAGTAGGAGGAGAAGAAGATGATGGTGATGAGTTTTACCATTTTGAGGTCTGTTATTGCTATGCATATACAGTCTCGTTCGCCTCTGTGGTGTACTGGTTTACGTGATATGTTGCCACGGCAGGAGACAGGGATTCAAGACCCACCTCAGCCAACCTCAGACTGGTTTTCCGTGGTTTTCCACTACCCCTCCAAGCAAATGCCAGAATGAAACATAACTTATTCCACTGGCGCTTTCTTCCCTCCTCCTTGTATAGCCCACCCAAATTCCCTTCCCCACTCCCTCCCCCACTAGAGCCTGTTCAATATGGCCCCTGTGGCAGCCTGAGCGTGTTTGTGGTCCTCATTCACACACGGTCCGGCTCCATGGCTAAATGGTTAGCGTGCTGGCCTCCGGTCACAGGGGTCCCGGGTTCGATTCCCGGCCGGGTAAGGGATTTTAATCTTAATTGGTTAATTCCAATGGCACGGGGGCTGGGTGTATGTGTTGTCTTCATCATCTTTTCATCCTCATCACGACGCGCAGGTCGCCTACGGGTGCCAAATAGAAAGACCCGCACCTGGCGACCCGAACCCTTCCTGGGATGCCCCGGCACTAAAAGCCATAAGACATTTCATTTCATTTCATTACGGGCGCTTCCTTCCCTCTTCCTTGCCTATGCCTCCCAATGTTCCCTTCACCCCACAAGGCCGCTGTTCAAGATGGCAGCTGAGGCCACCTGGGTGAGATACTAGTTCTCTTCCCCATATGAATACCCCCACCCAACGTCTCGCGCCACACGACAATGCCCTTGGGACGGTAGGTGTGGGATACCTAGCTCAGCCCGAGGGAAGTACCACCCTGAAAGGTGAACTAATTAAAAGGCAAGAAAAGGTTTCTCAATCCTTTTGCAATTTTAAGTAAATTAAAAAGGAGAAGAAGAAGAAGGAGAGAAAAGAGGAATTTTAAATTTTGTACTTCTCTAATAGGAGCAGATTGCGAACCAAACACCATATGAGAGCTTTGTATATGATGAAGGATTATTTGAAAGAAGGAGAAGAAGAAGAATAATAACAAGGAGAAGAATTTGAACAAAATGACTATTCTAAATTCGTCCTTAGCTCTTGTTAGGAGATGGCTAAGCAAGTGTAATCTCAGTGCATTTTACACGTTGAAAGTATATTTGAATAATAATAATAATAATAATAATAATAATAATAATAATAATAATAATAAGTAGAAGAAGGAGGAGGAGAAGAATTGTACAAATCGAGGTCTGCTATTGTGATCATGTTACTAAGCAAATGCAATCCCGTTCGCCTCTGTGGTGCACAGGTTTGTGTGATTAGTTGCCACCCCAGGAGACTCGGGATCAAGTCCCACTTCAGTCAACCTCGGACTGGATTTCCCTGGTTTCCCACTTCTTCTCCAGGCAAATGTAGGAATGGTGTGATCTTAAGGAAACTGGCGCTTCCTTCCCTCTTCCTTGTCTATACCACCAATATTCCGTTCTCTCCCAGCGCCCCCAATAGGCCACTGTTTAATACGGCCCCCGTGGCCGCTTGGGTGAGGTAGTGGTCCTTCTCACCATATCTATATCCACGACCGAAACTACCCTTCAGGGCGGTAGAGGTAGGATCCATCGTTGTGACAAAGGGAGTTCCATCTTGTTTAATGAACTGATGATGAGCGAAGGAAATGCTACCTCAGTCCTTTTACATGTTGAAAGTATATTTTAAATAAGGAGCGGCAGAAGTAGAAGAAGGACATAGCACAAACTCGTTGAGTTTAGATTGATAACCGTGCCTTTTACATTTTGACATTTTATTTAAATAAGATCCAGAGAAAAAAGTAGAAGGAGAAGAAGGAGAAGAAGAATAAATTTTTTAAGTCGGTTGTCAGATATTCAACAGAATGATTAACAACTCAAATCACATATACTATTAATTGTTAAACGTAAGACAGAAATAATATTTAGGATAATAATAATAATAATAATAATAATATAATAATAATAATAATAATAATAATAATAATAATAATAATAATAATAATAATAATCGTATGGCCTCAGCTACCGTGTGCAGACATTTCAATTTGACGCCATCTGGCTGTCTGCTCGTCAATTTCGACGTTCCTTTTTACTCTAGGCCACCACTAGATGGCAGACCGAGTAAACCGAAACTCTCTTGGGCGTCTATGGCTGAGATTTAATTAATTTTGTCGGGTAAACACCAAATGTGTCACCAGAGATCTTTTACATGCCGACATCGTACGACATGGAGTGTCGAATGGACTTTTTTCCGCCCTTCAAAAATCCGACTACCTCTGCCGGGTTTGAAACCGCTATCTTGGAATCCGGAGGCCGACACTCTACCGCTGATCCACAGAGGCAGCTAATAATAATAATAATAATAATAATAATAATAATAATAATAATAATAATAATAATAATAATTCGCTTAAGTGCGGCCAGTGTCCAGTATTCGGGAGATAGAGGGTTCAAACCCCACTGTCGGCAGCCCTGAAGATGTTGTTCCGTGGTTTCTCATTTTGACACCAGGCAAATGCTGGGCTGTACCTTGATTAAGGCTACGGCCGATTCCTTCCCACTCCTAGCCCTTCCCTGCCCCATCGTCGCCATAAGACCTATCTGTGTCGATGCGACGAAAAGCAACTAGAAAATAATAATACTAATAATAATAATAATAATAAGAAGAAGAAGAAGAAGAATTAGATGTTGGGTGTTTTAATTTGCTTTACGTCGCTCCGACACATATACGTCTTACGACGACGATAGTACAGGAAAGGCCTAGGAATGAGATGGAGGCGGCGGTGGCCTTAATTAAGGTACAGCCCCAGCATTTGCCTGATGTGAAAATGGGAAACAACGGAAAACCATCTTCAGGGCTGCCGACAGTGGGATTCGAACCCACTATCTCCCGGACGCTAGCTCACAGCTGCGCGCCCCTATCAGCACGGCTAACTCGCCCGGAAGTACAAGGTGTAGAAGTGGAAAAAGAAGGGTGATGAATTTTACAATTCGAGGTCTGCAATTGTGATCATATTGCTAAGCAAATGCAATCTCGTCCGCCACTGTGTTTTACTGTTCGTGTAATTAATTGCCATCCCAGCAAACCCAGGTTCAAGCCCCACCTCAGCAAAAATCGGATTGGTTTTTCATGGTTTCCGTCTTCTCTTCCGGGCAAAATGCCGGGATGATACGTAACTTAAGGCCACTGGGGCTTCCTTCCCTCTTCCTTGTCGAGCCCACCAATCTTCCTTCCCCCTCCCCCAATGGGCTCCTGTTCGATATAGTACCTGTGGCAGCCTGGAAGAGGTAGTTGTCCTCGTCCCCATATTTACATCCACCTTTAGGCGGTAGAGAAGCGATACCTCGATGTGTCCTTGGGACATACCACACTGGATGGTGAACTGAACAAGGAGCAATGAAGTGCAATCTCACTGCTTCTACAAGCTGGAAGAACAAGAGGAAGAAGAAGAAGGAGTAGAAGAAAACGTAGGAGGAGAAGAGGAAGAAGAGGAAAAAGAAGATGGAGAGGCCTTCTAAAATTTGTACTCTATTATTGTGAGCAGATTGCTAGCATGTATCTATATCAGTGACTTTAAACGTTAAAAGTATTTTGCAAGAGGGAGAATAATAATAATAATAATAATAATAATAATAATAATAATAATAATAATAATAATAATAATAATAATAATAATAGTAATAATAATAATAATTAAGAGCAGATGTTTCAGGTGTAGAAGATGAAGGTGACTAATTTTACCATCCGATGTCTGCAATAATAATCATATTGCTAAGCAAATTCGAAATCCTCCGCCACCTCTGTGGTATACTGGTTTGTGTGATTAGTTGGCACCCAATGTGACCGTGGTTCAAGCCCCACAACGCCAGACTCACACGGGTTTTGTGTATTCCCAAATTCTTCTCCAGGAAAATACCGGAGTGTGGCGTAACTTAAGGTCACTGGTGCTTCCTTTGCTCTTCCTTGTCCAGCCCTCCAACCGACGCATGCCACCCACCCCACCACACCCCACCCATCAAAATTGGGTAGTGTTCAATATGGCTCCTGTAGCAGCCTGAGCGAGGTAGTGGTCCTCTTCCGCATATGCATATCCACCACCCAAAATCTCCCTTTTTGTGGTAGAGGGAGGGGGGGGGGGTTATCCTTCTCTGTGTCCGAGGGAAAATCCACACTAGGTGAATTGATTAAGAAGAAAGGAAAAAGCTATCTCAGTCGTTTTTTACATATTAAAAGTATATTTCAAATAATAATAATAATAATAATAATAATAATAATAATAATAATAATAATAATAATAATAATAATAATAATAATAATAATACCGAGCTCGATAGCTGCAGTCGCTTAAGTGCGGCCAGTATCCAGTATTCGGGAGATAGTAGGTTCGAACCCCACTGTTGGCAGCCAGGAAAATGGTTTTCCGTGGTTTCCCATTTTCACACCAGGCAAATGATGGGGCTGTACCTTAATTAAGGCCACGGCCGCTTCCTTCCCACTCCTAGCCCTTTCCTCTCCCATCGTCGCCAAAAGACCTATCTGTGTCGGTGCGACGTAAAGCAACTAGTAAAATAATAATAATAAGAAGAAGAAGAATAAGAATAAGAATAATATAAGTACAATTATTTTAAAAATTCTAATCAGCAATTATGAGCAGATTGCTAAGCAAATACAATCTCAGTGAGTTTTACATATTGAACATATACCTCAAATAAAGAGATTAGAAAGAAGAATAAGAAAAGGAGAAGAATAAGAAATACAACTATCTGCTACGGTGTACAAATTGTTAAACAAATTTAATCACATCGGCATTTGAATGTCACAAGTATATTTGATAGACGATGAATACGAAGAAGAAGCAGAAGAATATGAAGGAAAGAAGAAGGAAAAGAATTTCACTATTTGAAATTTGCAATTACCATCATATTGCTAATAACCGCAATCTAGTCCGCCTCAGTGCTCAGTTGGGTTGGGTGATTACCTGTTATACCCGGAGATACGGGTTCGATACCCCTTCAGCAATACTCCGAGTGGATTACGTGGTTTCAGTCTTTTCTTCCAGGCAAATGCTGGGATGGAACCTAACTTACGTCCACGGCCGATTCCTTTCGTGTTCCTTGTCTATCCCTTCCGATCTTCCCCTCGGACCTAAGACCCTGCTCAGCTTAACAGCTGAGGTCTCATAGGTGAGGTAGGCCTACTACTCATCCTCCCCGAACGTATATACACGAAACAAAATCTCGAGTTCCAGGGATATACCACAATGGATGATGAACTGATTAAAGAGGAATGAAATCCAACCTTACACATTCTACAAGCTGGGAGAAGCGGAATAATAATAATAATAATAATAATAATAATAATAATAATAATAATAATAACAATAATGCCGCCTCTGTGGTGTAGTGGTTAGCGTGATTAGCTGCCTCCCCTGGAGGTCCGGGTTCGATTTCCGGCTCTGCCACGACAATTTGAAAAGTGGTACGAGGGCTGGAACGGGGTCCACTCAGCCTCGGGAGGTCAACTGAGTAGAGGTGGGTTCGATTCCCACCTCAGCCATCCTCGAAGTGGTTTTACGTGGTTTCCCCACTTCTCCAGGCGAATGCCGGGATGGTACCTAACTTAATGCCACGGCCGCTTCCTTCCCTCTTCCTTGTCTATACCCTCCAATCTTCCCACTCCTCCACAATGCCCCTGTTCAGCATAGCAGGTGAGGCCGCCTGGGCGAGGTACTGGTCATTCTCCCCAGTTGTATCCCCGACCAAGAATCTGAAGCTCCAGGACACTGCCCTTGAGGCGGTAGAGGTGGGATCCCTCGCTGAGTCCGAGGGAAAAGCCGAACCTGGAGGGTAAACAGATGATGATGATGATAATAATAATAATAATAATAATAATAATAATAATAATAATAATAATAATAATAATAATAATAGTCTTTCACTTTTTTGATTCAAACCCCAAAACCAAAATTCCCTGGTTTAGAAATACCAAAGAAGACCTGCAAATGCTACATATCTCAGCTGAAGACGCCCTTAACAGAGATCTCTTCCGCAACATAATATTGACGAACGGGCTAAACCGAGACGAGCAACCGAAGAGAAGACACGGTGCCCCTTGGACAGAGGAGCGTAAGCAGGCCCACACACAAAGAATGTGGGAAATTTGGGCTCTAAATAAGGCCAAGTTCAGTGTCAAATGCAAAAAGACTTAACGTGGACCGTGAGGGCCCCAGCGAATTATATATAAGAAGAAGAAGGAGAAGAAGAAGGAGGTAGAATAAGAAGAAAATGAAGAGGCCTCTTCAAATTTGTACTTACCTATTGTATGGAGATTGATAACAAAATTCTATATCAGATCCTTTTTGAATGTTGAAAGTATGTTTGAAGGAGGAATAATAATAATAATACTACTACTACTACTACTACTACTACTACTACTAATAATAATAATAATAATAATAATAATAATAATATGATGATGATGATATAGATTAAAATTCGCAGTAACTTATTGAGAGCAGAATGATAAGCATGTTAATAATAATAATAATAATAATAATAATAATAATAAGAATAATAATAATAATAATAATAATAATAATCCTATTTGCTTTACGTCCCACTAAATACTATTGGTTTTCGGAGACGCCGAGGTGCCGGAATTTTGTCCCGCAGGAGTTCTTTTACGTGCCAGTAAATCTACCGACACGAGATTGACGTATTTGAGCACCTTCAAATACCACCGGACTGAGCCAGGATCGAACCTGCCAAGTTGGGGTCAGAAGGCCAGCGCCTCAACCGTCTGAGCCACTCAGCCCGCCGATAAGCGTATTGAAATTGGTTTTGAAATAAGATGGAGTAGGTGATGAACAAGGAAAGGCAGAAGAAAAGAAGAAGGAGCAGACGAAGTAGAAGAAGAAGAAGATGTGGTGCTGATTATTTTAAAATTGGCAATCAGTTATTGTGAGCAGATTTGTAAGCAGTGCGTTTTATATGTTGAAGGCATATTTAAAAGAAGAAGATAAAGGAGAGGAGAGTTGAAATATGAATAAAAGGAGTAGAAGAAGGCAAAAAGGGACTATTCTAAATTCGTTATCATCTCTTATTAGGAGATTTCTGCAAATGTAATCTCAGTGTATTTTACACTTTGAAACGATATCTGTATTATTATTATTATTATTATTATTATTATTATTATTATTATTATTATTATTATTATTATTGATAATAATGATATAACACAATATAATATATATTGATCATATATTAATAATAATAATAATAATAATAATAATAATAAAAATAATACGAAGGTAAAGAATAACAGGATGTAGAAGGAGATGATGTATTTTACCATTCGAGGTCTGCTAATGCGATCATGCTGAGCAAATACAATCCCGTCCGCCTCTGTGGTGTACTGGTTTGTGAGATATGTTGGCCTCCCCAGGAGACACGCGTCCAATTCACGTCTTATTCAACTCGGAGTGGTTTTACGTGGTTTTCCACTACCCCTGAAAGCATATGTGGAATGCTGCGTAACGTAAGAACTCGGGCGCTTCCGCCCGACTCGTTGGCTGAACGGTCAGCGTACTGGCCTTCGGTTCAGAGGGTCCCGGGTTCGATTCCCGGCCGGGTCGGGGATTTTAACCTTAATTGGTTAATTCCAATGGCACGGGGGCTGGATGTACCTGTTGTCTTCACCATCATTTCATACTCATCACGACGCGCAGGTCGTCTACGGGTGTCAAATCGAAAAACCCGCACCTGGCGAGCCGAACCCTTCCTGGGATATCCCGGCACTAAAAGCATTAAGACATTTCATTTCATTACGGGCGCTTCCTTCCCTCTTCCTTGCCTATGCCTCCCAATGTTCCCTTCACCCCACAAGGCCAATGTTCAACATGGCAGCTGAGGCCACCTGGATGAGATACTAGTCCTCTTCCCCATATGAATACCCCCCACCAAATGTCTCGAGCCCCACGACATTGCCCTTGGGACGGTAGATGTGGGATACCTAGCTCAGCCCGAGGGAAGTACCACCCTGAAAGGTGAACTAATTAAAAGGCAAGAAAAGTTTTCTCAGTCCTTTTGCAATTTTAAGTAAATTAAAAAGTAGTAGAAGAAGAAGAATATAAACTTCGCATTCAGGTATCGTGAGCATATTCCAAAACAATTGCAATGATAGTGCATTTTATACTATGAATGTGTATTCGAGAAAATATCAAGAAGGAGGAGGAGGAGAAGAAGAGGCAGAATAAGAGGAAGAAGAGGAGGAAGGAGAAGAATAAGCTGTGTGTTTCGAACAGTTATAAGTAAGGCAAAAAACTATTATTATTATTATTATTATTATTATTATTATTATTATTATTATTATTATTATTATTATTATTAGCGGCAGCTGGTATATTTTTTCCATTAGCCCCTTTGCACGATGCACGCTTTTATATCTGCCGCAGCCTCTAATGCGATATTCTACTTCTGATTAAGGGGTTACGTAATTATGTTTAACATCCCTAACATTAAGTCGTAATTTTAGAGACGTCAGGGCGTCAGAATTCTCTGCTGCGTGAGGGTTGGCATCAAATGACGTGAAGATGTTACATGGAAATATGGACATATATGACCGAAAAGAGTCGACATCGATCCCATTTCCTGGGAATAAGACGACCAATGATCGACTCTGCCGCACGGATAATAAAGATTGAGGTATAAATCGAATATTATAAGCTTAACCTGATGTACATCTGCGAAAGCGAAGACTAATTAACTTACCTTAGACCTGCCAATATGGTACGGGAATGGCGCTTGTTCAGAGTAACGAGGATATCCCTCATCTGTATTGCTTGGGGCCGTTCGTCTGCCATAGAAGGTTGTGTCGTGGATTCGCGACCCGCACTAACACTCAAAAACGAAAACGGCCGATGTTATACCCAAACAAATTCAAATAAATTCAATTAAATACGCGAAAAATTTGGAAACACGCCACAAAATCCTTAACGTAGCTACCATAGTTACGACAACAATCAAGGTTTTGCATGGATATCACAGCAGTATGAATAGAATGTAGCCTAACCGACTCTTATTTAAGTCCTGTTTCTACTTGTGGGGCACAATAATAATAATAATAATAATAATAATAATAATAATAATAATAATAATAATAATAATAATAATAATAATAATAATAATAATTTTTGCTAGTGGCTTTACGTTGCACCGACACAGATAAGTCTTATGGCGACGATGGGATAGGAAAGGCCTAGGAGTTGGAAGGAAGCGGCCGTGGCCTTAATTAATGTACAGCCCCAACATTTGCCTGGTGTGAAAATGGGAAACCACGGAAATCCACCTTCAGGGCTGCCGATAGTGGGATTCGAACCAACTATCTCCCGCATGCAAGCTCACAGCCGCGCGCCTCTACGCGCACGGCCAACTCGCCCGGTAATAATAATAATAATAATAATAATAATAATAATAATAATAATAATAATAATAATAATAAGTAGAAGAAGGAGGAGGAGAAGAATTGTACAAATCGAGGTCTGCTATTGTGATCATATTACTAAGCAAATGCAATCTCGTTCGCCTCTGTGGTGCACAGGTTTGTGTGATTAGTTGCCACCCCAGGAGACTCGGGATAAAGTCCCACTTCAGCCAACGTCGGACTGGCTTTCCCTGGTTTCCCACTTCTTCTCCAGGCAAATGTAGAAATGGTTTGATCTTAAGGAAACTAGCGCTTCCTTCCCTCTTCCTTGTCTATACCACCAATATCCGTTCTCTCCCAGCGCCCCCAATAGGCCACTGTTCAATACGGCCCCCGTGGCCGCTTGGGTGAGGTAGTGGTCCTTCTCACCATATCTATATCCACGGCCGAAACTACCCTTCAGGGTGGTAGAGGTAGGACCCCCCGTTGTGACAGAGGGAGTTCCATCTTGCTTAATGAACTGATGAAGAACGAAGGAAATGCTACCTCAGTCCTTTTATACGTTGAAAGTATAATTTGAATAACGAGCGGCAGAAGTAGAGGGACATAGCACGAACTCGTTGAGTTTAGATTGATAACCGTATCTTTTACATTTTGAAATTTTATTTAAATAAGATCCAGAGAAAAAAGTAGAAGAAGAAGAAGAAAAATTTTAAGTCGGTTGTCAGATATTCAACAGAATGATTAACAAGTCAAATCACATTTACTAGGTCTATTAATTGTTAAACGTATGACAGAAATAATATTTAGGATAATAATAATAATAAAAATAATAATAATAATAATAATAAGGAAAGGAGGTAAAATAATCTTTAAAACCTCTAATAAGCAATTATGAGCAGATTGCTAAGGAAATGCAGACTCAGTGATTTTTACATATTGAACCAATCTCTGAAATAATAATAATAATAATAATAATAATAATAATAATAATAATAATAATAATATTAATAATATTAATAATAATAATATTATTAATAATAATAATAATAATAGTAATAATGATAATAATAATGATAATAATAATAATAATAATAATAATAATAATAACAATAATAATGTTAATAATAATAATAAGAAGAATTACATGTTGGGTTTTTTAATTTGCTTTACCTCGCACCGACACAGATACGTCTTACGACGACGATAGCACAGGAAAGGCCTAGGAATGAGATAGAGGCGGCGGTGGCCTTAATTAAGATACAGCCCCCGCATTTGCCTGATGTGAAAATGGGAAACAACGGAAAACCATCTTCAGGGCTGCCGACAGGGGATTCGAACCCACTATCTCCCTGATGCGAGCTCACAGCTGCGCGCCCCTATCAGCACGGCTAACTCGCCCGATAGTAGGGCCTACAAGGTGCAGAAGTGGAAAAAGAAGGGTGTTTAATTTTACAATTTGAGGTCTGCAATTGTGATCATATTGCTAAGCAAATGCAATCTCGTCCGCCACTGTGTTTTACTGTTCGTGTAATTAATTGCCATCCCAGCAAACCCAGGTTCAAGCCCCACCTCAGCAAAAATCGGATTGGTTTTTCATGGTTTCCGTCTTCTCCTCCGGGCAAAATGCCGGGATGATACGTAACTTAAGGCCACTGGGGCTTCCTTCCCTCTTCCTTGTCGAGCCTACCAATCTTCCTTCCCCCTCCCCCAATGGGCTCCTGTTCACTATAGTACCTGCGGCAGCCTGGAAGAGGTAGTTGTCCTCGTCCCCATATTTACGTCCACCTTTAGGCGGTAGAGAAGCGATCCCTCGATGTGTCCTTGGGACATACCACACTGGGTGGTGAACTGAACAATGAGCAATGAAGTGCAATCTCACTCCTTCTACAAGCTGGAAGAAAAAGAGGAAGAAGAAGAAGAAGTAGAAGAAAACGTAGGAGGAGAAGAGGAAGAAAAAGAAGATGAAGAAGCCTTCTAAAATTTGTACTCTATTATTGTGAGCAGATTGCTAGCATGTATCTATGTCAGTGACTTTAAACGTTAAAAGTATTTTGCAAGAGGGAGAATAATAATAATAATAATAATAATAATAATAATAATAATAATAATTATTATTATTATTATTATTATTATTATTATTATTATAACAATTAAGAGCAGATTTTTAAGGTGTAGGAGAAGAAGTTGATGAATTTTACGATTCGATGTCTGCAATAATAATCATATTGCTAAGCAAATTCGATCTCCTCCGCCACCTCCGTGGTATACTGGTTTGTGTGATAATTTGGCACCCAATGTGACCGTGGTTCAAGCCCCACAACGCCAGACTCACACGGGTTTTGTGTATTCCCAAATTCTTCTCCAGGAAAATACCGGAGTGTGGCGTAACTTAAGGTCATTGGTGCTTCCTTTACTCTTCCTTGTCCAGCCCTCCAACCGACGCATGCCCCTCACCCCACCACACCCCACCCATCAAAATTGGGTAGTGTTCAATATGGCTCCTGTTGCAGCCTAAGCGAGTAAGTGGTCCTCTTCCGCATATGCATATCCACCACCCAAAATCTCTTTTTTTTTGTGGTAGAGGGGTGGGGGGGGTATCCTCCTCTGTGTCCGAGGGAAAATCCACACTGGGTGAATTGATTAAGAAGAAAGGAAAAAGCTATCTCAGTCTTTTTTTTACATATTAAAAGTATATTTCAAATAATAATAATAATAATAATAATAATAATATTAATAATAATAATAATAATAATAATAATAATAATAATAATAATAATAATAATAATAATAATAATACCGAGCTCGATAGCTGCAGTCGCTTAAGTGCGGCCAGTGTCCAGTATTCGGGAGATAGTGGGTTCGAACCCCACTGTCGGCAGCCCTGAAGATGTTTTTCCGTGGTTTCTCATTTTCACACCAGGAAAATGCTGGGGCTGTACCCTAATTAAGGCCACGGCCACTTCTTCACATTGCTAGTCTTTCCTGTCCCATCCTCGCCGTACGTCATATCTGTATCCGTGCGACGTAAAGCAACTTGCAAAAGAAAAAAACATGCTGAAGAATAATAATAATAATTTTAAGTAGGTTTTCAGGTTTATTCAACAGAATTATTAACAATTGAAATCAGATAGCCTGTACCTGTATTTGTTAAATGTATGTTTGGAATAATATTTGTGTCAATAATAATAATAATAATAATAATAATAATAATAATAATAATAATAATAATAATAATAATGTAAGTACAATTATTTTAAAAATTGTAATCAGCAATTATGAGCAGATTGCTAAGCAAATACAATCTCAGTGAGTTTTACATATTGAACATATACCTCAAATAAAGAGATTAGAAAGAAGAATAAGAGAAGGAGAAGGATAAGAAATACAACTATCTGCTACGGTGTACAAATTGTTAAACAAATTTAATCACATCGGCATTTGAATGTCACAAGTATATTTGATAGACGATGAATACGAAGAAGAAGCAGAAGAATATGAAGGAAAGAAGAAGGAAAAGAATTTCACTATTTGAAATTTGCAATTACGATCATATTGCTAATAACCGCAATCTAGTCCGCCTCAGTGCTGAGTTGGGTTGGGTGATTACCTGTTATACCCGGAGATACGGGTTCGATACCTCTTCAGCAATACTCCGAGTGGATTAGGTGGTTTCAGTCTTTTCTTCCAGGCAAATGCTGGGATGGAACCTAACTTACGTCCACGGCCGATTCTTTCGTGTTCCTTGTCTATCCCTTCCGATCTTCCCCTCGGACCTAAGGACCCTGCTCAGCTTAACAGCTGAGGTCTCATAGGTGAGGTACTACTCATCCTCCCCGAACGTATACCCACGAAACAAAATCTCGAGTTCGAGGGATATACCACAACGGCTGATGAACTGATTAAAGAGGAATGAAATCCAACCTTACACATTCTACAAGCTGGGAGAAGCGGAATAATAATAATAATAATAATAATAATAATAATAATAATAATAATAATAATAATAGTAATAATAATAATAACAATAATGCCGCCTCTGTGGTGTAGTGGTTAGCGTGATTAGCTGCCTCCCCTGGAGGTCCGGGTTCGATTCCCGGCTCTGCCACGAAAATTTGAAAAGTGGTACGAGGGCTGGAACTGGGTCCACTCAGCCTCGGGAGGTCAACTGAGTAGAGGTGGGTTCGATTCCCACCTCAGCCATCCTCGAAGTGGTTTTCCGTGGTTTCCTCACTTCTCCTCCAGGCGAATGTCGGGATTGTACCCAACTTCAGGCCACGGCCGCTTCCTTCCCTCTTCCTTGTCTATCCCCTCCAATCTTCCCACTCCTCCACAATGCCCCTGTTCAGCACAGCAGGTGAGGCCGCCTGTGCGAGGTACTGGTCATTCTCCCCACGTGTATCCCCGACCAAGAGTCTGAAGCTCCAGGACACTACCCTTGAGGCGGTAGAGGTGGGATCCCTCGCTGAGTCCGAGGGAAAAGCCGAACCTGGAGGGTAAACAGATGATGATAATAATAATAATAATAATAATAATAATAATAATAATAATAATAATAATAATAATAATAATAATAATAATAATAATAATCTTTCACATTTTTGATTCAAACCCAGAAACCAAAATTCCCTGGTTTAGAAATACCAAAGAAGACCTGCAAATGCTACATATCTCAGCTGAAGACGCCCTTAACAGAGATCTCTTCCGCAAGAAAATATTGACGAACGGGCTAAACCGAGACGAGCAACCGAAGAGAAGACACGGTGCCCCTTGGACAGAGGAGCGTAAGCAGGCCCACTCACAAAGAATGAGGGAAATTTGGGCTCTAAAGAAGGCCAAGTTCAGTGTCAAATGCAAAAAGACTTAACGTGGACCGTGAGGGCTCCATCGAGTTTTATAATAATAATAATAATAATAATAATAATAATAATAATAATAATAATAAGAAGAAGAAGAAGAAGAAGAAGAAGCAGAAGAAGGAGGTAGAATAAGAAGAAGGTGAAGAGGCCTCTTCAAATTTGTAGTTGCCTATTGTATGCGGATTGATAACAAAATTCTATATCAGTTCCTTTTTGAAAGTTGAAGGTATGTTTGAAGGAGGAAGAGGAAGAAGTAGAAGAAGAAGAATAATAATAATAATAAGAAGATGATGATTTAGATTGAAATTCGCAGTAACTTATTGAGAGCAGAATGATAAGCATGTTAATAATAATAATAATAATAATAATAATAATAATAATAATAATAATACTACGAAGGAAAAGAATAACAGGATGTAGAAGGAGATGATGAATTTTACCATTCGAGGTCTGCTAATGCGATCATGCTGAGCAAATACAATCCCGTCCGCCTCTGTGGTGTACTGGTTTGTGAGATATGTTGGCCACCCCAGGAGACACGCGTCCAATTCACATCTCATTCAAACTCGGAGTGGTTTTACGTGGTTTTCCACTACCCCTGAAAGCATATGTGGAATGCTGCGTAACGTAAGAACTCGGGCGCTTCCGCCCGACTCGTTGGCTGAACGGTCAGCGTACTGGCCTTCGGTTCAGAGGGTCCCGGGTTCGATTCCCGGCCGGGTCGGGGATTTTAACCTTAATTGGTTTATTCCAATGGCACGGGGGCTGGATGTATGTGTTGTATCCACCATCATTTCATCCTCATCACAACGCGCAGGTCGCCTACGGGAGTCAAATCGAAAGACCCGAACCTGGCGAGCCGAACCCTACCTGGGATATCCCGGCACTAAAAGCCATAAGACATTTCATTTCATTACGGGCGCTTCCTTCCCTCTTCCTTGCCTATGCCTCCCAATGTTCCCTTCACCCCACAAGGCCAATGTTCAACATGGCAGCTGAGGCCACCTGGATGAGATACTAGTCCTCTTCCCCATATGAATACCCCCCACCAAATGTCTCGCGCCCCACGACATTGCCCTTGGGACGGTAGATGTGGGATAACTAGCTCAGCCCGAGAGAAGTACCACCCTGAAAGGTGAACTAATTAAAAGGCAAGAAAAGTTTTCTCAGTCCTTTTGCAATTTTAAGTAAATTAAAAAGTAGTAGAAGAAGAAGAATATAAACTTCGCATTCAGGTATCGTGAGCATATTCCAAAACAATTGCAATGATAGTGCATTTTATACTATGAATGTGTATTCGAGAAAATATCAAGAAGGAGGAGGAGGAGAAGAAGAGGCAGAATAAGAGGAAGAAGAGGAGGAAGGAGAAGAATAAGCTGTGTGTTTCGAACAGTTATAAGTAAGGCAAAAAACTATTATTATTATTATTATTATTATTATTATTATTATTATTATTATTAGCGGCAGCTGGTATATTTTTTCCATTAGCCCCTTTGCACGATGCACGCTTTTATATCTGCCGCAGCCTCTAATGCGATATTCTACTTCTGATTAAGGGGTTACGTAATTATGTTTAACATCCCTAACATTAAGTCGTAATTTTAGAGACGTCAGGGCGTCAGAATTCTCTGCTGCGTGAGGGTTGGCATCAAATGACGTGAAGATGTTACATGGAAATATGGACATATATGACCGAAAAGAGTCGACATCGATCCCATTTCCTGGGAATAAGACGACCAATGATCGACTCTGCCGCACGGATAATAAAGATTGAGGTATAAATCGAATATTATAAGCTTAACCTGATGTAAATCTGCGAAAGCGAAGACTAATTAACTTACCTTAGACCTGCCAAGATGGTACGGAAATGGCGCTTGTTCAGAGTAACGAGGATATCCCTCATCTGTATTGCTTGGGGCCGTTCGTCTGCCATAGCAGGTTGTTTCGGAGTTCAAATTTAATGCCAAGTGGATTCGCGACCCGCACTAACACTCAAAAACAAAAAGGGCCGATGTTATACCCACACAAATTCAAATAAATTCAAGTAAATACGCGAAAAATTTGGAACTTTTTACACGTTGAAAGTATATTTGAATAATAATAATAATAATAATAATAATAATAATAATAATAATAATAATAATAATAATAATAATAATAATAATAATAAGTAGAAGAAGGAGGAGAAGAAGAATTGTACAAATCGAGGTCTGCTATTTTGATCATATTACTAAGCAAATGCAATCTCGTTCGCCTCTGTGGTGATTAGTTGCCAGCCCAGGAGACACGGGATAAAGTCCCACTTCAGCCAACCTCGGACTGGATTTCCCTGGTTTCCCACTTCTTCTCCAGGCAAATGTTTTTTTTTTTTTTTTTTTTTTTTTTGCTAGGGGCTTTACGTCGCACCGACACAGATAGGTCTTATGGCGACGATGGGATAGGAAAGGCCTAGGAGTTGGAAAGAAGCGGCCGTGGCCTTAATTAAGGTACAGCCCCAGCATTTGCCTGGTGTGGAAATGGGAAACCACGGAAAACCATCTTCAGGGCTGTCGATAGTGGGATTCGAACCTACTATCTCCCGAATGCAAGCTCACAGCCGCGCGCCTCTACGCGCACGGCCAACTCGCCCGGTCCAGACTAATGTAGGAATGGTGTGATCTTAAGGAAATTGGCGCTTCCTTCCCTCTTCCTTGTCTATACCACCAATATTCCGTTCTCTCCCAGCGCCCCCAATAGGCCACTGTTCAATACGGCCCCCGTGGCCGCTTGGGTGAGGTAGTGGTCCTTCTCACCATATCTATATCCACGACCGAAACTACCTCAGTCCTTTTACATGTTGGAAGTATAATTTAAATAAGGAGCGGCAGAAGTAGAAGGACATAGCACGAATTCGTTGAGTTTAGATTGCTAACCGTACCTTTTACATTTTGATATTTTATTTAAATAAGATCCAGAGAAATACAGTAGAAGAAGAAGAAGAAGAAGAAGAAGAATTTAAGTCGGTTGTCAGATATTCAACAGAATGATTAACAACTCAAATCACATATACTATTAATTGTTAAACGTATGACAGAAATAATATTTAAGATAATAATAATAATAATAATAAGGAAAAGAGGTAAAATCATTTTAAAAATCTCTAATCAGCAATTATGAGCAGATTGCTAAGGAAATGCAGTTTAGTGATTTTTACATATTGAACCAATCTCTGAAATAATAATAATATTAATATTAATAATAATAATAATAATAATAACAATAATAATAATAATTCGCTTAAGTGCGGCCAGTGTCCAGTATTGGGGAGATAGAGGGTTCAAACCAAACTGTCGGCTGCCCTGAAGATGTTTTTCCGTGGTTTATCATTTTGACACCAGGCAAATGCCGGGCTGTACCTTAATTAAGGCTACGGCCGATTCCTTCCCACGCCTAGTCCTGCCCTGCCCCATCGTCGCCATAAGACCTATCTGTGTCGATGCGACGTAAAGCAACTAGAATAATAATAATAATAATAATAATAATAATAATCCCCGTGTGGGGATTTACCGGTTACCTCCATCGTGCGCGTCCCGTTGGAATTGGGGAAGCTCGCTGGCTCTGCCGCCAGCAGAGTCAGAGGGTAGTAGGGAAATAAAATACCACCGTAAAAAAAAACTGGTCCCTTGCCAGGGTTACGGCGAAGACTGGTAAATGACCAGAAGCCAGAGAACATCTTGAGGCGACCTCTAGGGCTAACAACCCTAGTTGTAAAAGGATGGGTACCCGTCCAAAGCAAAGTCAAGTCAAAATGCATGATGGCACAACATTTCAAGAAACATACGCCAGGGGGTAAATCTTCGGATAAATCCCCCGTCGTGAATGCCACGGCGCACGAGTCTCGTTCGGATTCTGGGGGAGACTCGACATCATGCAAGAGAGGAGCCGGAGCGTCTCGGTGTACCCCGAAGAGTCAAAAACTCAGGCCAAAATCTAAAACCTTTCTAGCAACTTTCAACATAAATTCACTTACACAAACTGGCAAGCTGAAAACCCTCACCAAAGCTCTTCACGAAAATCAGATATCCATAACGGCCCTACAGGAAACAAGGTACCCAGATGAAGAGATTTTTGAATCCGAAGGCTACCGATTTTTCAAGAGCAAAGCGCAAAGAGGAATCCTCAATGGAGCTGTGATGCTTGGAACCGCGTTTGCTGTTAGAACCAAGATCCTTAAATCGGTTGCAAATTTCGAACCTGTGAATGACAGATTGTCTATACTCACAATTAAATGCGCGAACAAAACCTACGCCCTAGTTAACGCACATGCTCCTACAAACGATAAGAACAAGTCTGATCCAGACGAAGTTGATAATTTCTGGGACCTACTGGATGAAAAATTAAACAAAATCCCCAAACACCATGTCAAGCTTCTTTTGGGTGACTTCAATGCCCAACTAGGTCGTGAACACAAGTACAAGAAAGTTATAGGAAATTACCCTGCTCACAAGAGAACCAATCCCAACGGCAAAAGACTGGTGTCCATTTGCGAAAATCACAACCTGCAGGTCATGTCGACCCACTTTCGCCATCTACGCAGAAAGCAAATGACTTGGCGTTCTCCCGTCCAAGCTCTCGGAGAGTTCCAAATTGATCACGTTACAATCTCCAGGAGAAACAGCCCTGAGATTATGAATGTGAAGGCGAAGAAAGGCATCAATGTGGCCTCAGATCATTATATGTCTCTTACCAAATTCAAACCAATTCCCGCAAACACAAGGAAGACAACCAAACTAATCACACGCTTCGACAATGATAAACTTCGGCAAAGGGTCGAGGAGTTCCAGGAGAAGGCTAGATCAAATGACACTGACTTTAACAACGCCAAAAGTCTCCTTGTTGAGGCCGCCAAAGACGTTGCAGAAATCAAGAGAAGCAAAAAGCATGCCTGGTGGAATGGTACCTGCGAATCAGTCCTCCAAGAAAGACTCAATGAATGGAAACTGTACTACTCTACGAAATCAGTAAATGATTGGGAAACCTACAAAACCCAACGTGCCCAAGCAGCTAGGGTGTTCAGAACTGAGAAACGTAAATACGAAAAATCTCTCATTGAAAAATAGAACAAAACTTTAGGAAGAATGAAAGCAGAGAGTACTACAGAGCCTTCAAACGCAAACTCACTGGCTATAAACCACCATCTCTATGCTTTGAGCGAAAGGACGGCACACTGGCGACGTCAAATGAAGAAAATTGCAGCATTCTGGCAGATTACTTCAAGAATTTACTTAATTTCTCTAAACCACAAAGCACCATTGAGACCAAGGAACCCTTACTCAGGTACCCAGATTCCAGACCACCCGACAGAGATGAAATCAAGCGCCACATTGCCCGTCTCAAAAATAACAAAGCGCCGGGTGAAGACTCAGTAGTAGCAGAACTATGGAAATATGCCCCAGAGGAATCACTTGATATCTTGCAAAAGCAAATAAAAGAAATTTGGAACAAGGAGACCCTACCCGAAGATTGGAAAATAGCTTTGATCCATCCATTACACAAAAAAGGCAGCATGAAGAACATCAACAACTACAGAGGAATATCTTTGCTACCCGTGACTTACAAAATTCTATCACTTGCCATCCTGGAGCGTTTGGAAGCACAAGTCGAACATCAAATAGGTGAATACCAAGGAGGGTTCAGAAAAGGTCGCTCAACAGCTGAACAGATCCAAAATCTCAAAACGATCATCAGATATTGTACACTAAGGTCCTAGCAGTATGTGTCTGTCTTTGTGGACTTTAAGAAAGCGTACGACTCGATTGACCGGGAAGTCCTGCTAAACATCTTAAATGAATTTGGAGTTGATTTGAAACTGCTGGCATTAATTAGAGCCGCCCTGACCGGTACAAAATCCAAGGAGAAGTTCCACGGATGTCTCTCGCATTCCTTTGACATCAAAACAGGAGTCCGACAAGGTGATGGGCTATCCCCGATACTCTTCAACTGTGTTCTTGAAAAGATCATCAGAACCTGGCGGGTGAGATTACAGGAAATCAACTACAGTCCATTGAGAATAGGAACCAAATCCAAGGGGATCGCAACAGACTGCTTAGCATTTGCCGATGATATTGCTGTTCTCTCAAACGACATAGAAACCGCTAGAGCTCAAGTTGAAATTTTAAAGTAAATTGCCGAACAAACTGGTTTGCAGATATCGTTTGAGAAAAGAGAAGTACAGTAATGACTAACATCAAAGAGGCTCCACCAAAACTCCATACAAAATACGGGGACATCACCCGAGTAGACAAATTCAAATACCTGGGTGAGATCATCATGAAAAAAGGACTGGACAAAGAAGCACTTCAGGAGCGAGTACGCAAACTGGAAATAGCCTACCAAACATCCCGCACAATCTACAACAAAAATGCCTTTCCCAAAACACCAAGATACGTCACTATGAAACAGTTCTGAAGCCAGTAGTTCTATATGCAGCCGAAACCCTGTCTCTAAATGCCAACAAAGGACTCCTTGAAGAACTGGAGAAAAGAGAACGCAAAATTGTGAGAGGAATCTTGGGATCAAAGTACAAAAATGGAATCCATCAAAAGAGATCCAACAAGGAAGTCTACAGCAAAATGGAGAAAATTAACGACACAATCAGAAAAAGACGGGCACGATTTTACGGTCATCTGAAAAGAATGGATGGAAGAAAGTTAACTAAAGGAATCTTTCACTTTTTTGATTCAAACCCCAAAACCACAATTTCCTTGGTTTAGAAATACCAAAGAAGACCTGCAAATGCTACATATCTCAGCTGAAGACGCCCTTAACAGAGATCTCTTCCGCAAGAAAAGATTGACGAACGGGCTAAACCGAGACGAGCAACCGAAGAGAAGACACGGTGCCCCTTGGACAGAGGAGCGTAAGCAGGCCCACTCACAAAGAATGAGGGAAATTTGGGCTCTAAAGAAGGCCAAGTTCAGTGTCAAATGCAAAAAGACTTAACGTGGACCGTGAGGGCTCCATCGAGTTATATAATAATAATAATAGTAATAATAATAATAATAAGAAGAAGAAGAAGCAGAAGAAGAAGGAGGTAGAATAAGAAGAAGGTGAAGAGGCCTCTTCAAACTTTTAGTTGCCTATTGTATGCGGATTGATAACAAAATTCTATATCAGTTCCTTTTTGAAAGTTGAAGGTATGTTTGAAGGAGGAAGAGGAAGAAGTAGAAGAATAAGAATAAGAAGAAGATGATGATTTAGATTGAAATTCGCAGTAACTTATTGAGAGCAGAATGATAAGCATGTTAATAATAATAATAATAATAATAATAATAATAATAATAATAATAATAATAATAATAATAATAATAATAATAATACGAAGGAAAAGAATAACAGGATGTAGAAGGAGATGATGAATTTTACCATTCGAGGTCTGCTAATGCGATCATGCTGAGCAAATACAATCCCGTCCGCCTCTGTGGTGTACTGGTTTGTGAGATATGTTGGCCACCCCAGGAGACACGCGTCCAATTCACATCTCATTCAAACTCGGAGTGGTTTTACGTGGTTTTCCACTACCCCTGAAAGCATATGTGGAATGCTGCGTAACGTAAGAACTCGGGCGCTTCCGCCCGACTCGTTGGCTGAACGGTCAGCGTACTGGCCTTCGGTTCAGAGGGTCCCGGGTTCGATTCCCGGCCGGGTCGGGGATTTTAACCTTAATTGGTTAATTCCAATGGCACGGGGGCTGGGTGTATGTGTTGTCTTCACCATCATTTCATCCTCATCACGACGCGCAGGTCGCCTACGGGAGTCAAATCGAAAAAACCGCACCTGGCGAGCCGAACCCTACCTGGGATATCCCGGCGCTAAAAGCCATAAGACATTTCATTTCATTTCATTGCATTACGGGCGCTTCCTTCCCTCTTCCTTGCCTATGCCTCCCAATGTTCCCTTCACCCCACAAGGCCAATGTTCAACATGGCAGCTGAGGCCACCTGGGTGAGATACTAGTCCTCTTCCCCATATGAATACCCCCCACCCAATATCTCGCGCCCCACGACATTGCCCTTGGGACGGTAGATGTGGGATACCTACCTCAGCCCGAGGGAAGTACCACCCTGAAAGGTGAACTAATTAAAAGGCAAGAAAAGTTTTCTCAGTCCTTTTGCAATTTTAAGTAAATTGAAAAGAAGAAGAATTTAAACTTCGTATTCAGCTGTCGTTTGCTGTATCCAAAACAATTGCAATGATAGTGCATTTTATATTATGAATGTGTATTCGAGAAAATATGAAGAAGGAGGAGGAGGAGAAGAGGAGGAAGAATAAGAGGAAGAAGATGAGGAAGGAGAAGATGAAGCTGCGTGTTTCGAACAGTTATAAGTAAGGCGAAAAACTATTATTATGATTATTATTATTATTATTATTATTATTATTATTATTATTATTATTATTATTATTAGCGGTAGCTGGTATATTTTTTCCATTAGCCCCTTTGCACGATGCATGCTTTTATATCTGCCGCAGCCTCTAATGCGATATTCTACTTCTGATTAAGGGGTTACGTACATTATGTCGTAATTTAAGAGACGTCAGTGCGTCAGAATTCTCTGCTGCGTGAGGGTTGGCATCAAATGACGTGAAGATGTTACATGGAAATATCGACATATATGACCGAAAAGAGTCGACATCGATCCCATGTCCTGGGAATAAGACGACCAATGATCGACTCTGCCGCACGGATAATAAAGTTTGAGGTATAAATCGAATATTATAAGCTTAACCTGATGTAAATCTGCGAAAGCGAAGACTAATTAACTTACCTTAGACCTGCCAAGATGGTACGGGAATGGCGCTTGTTCAGAGTAACGAGGATATCCCTCACCTGTATTGCTTGGGGCCGTTCGTCTGCCATAGCAGGTTGTGTCGTGGATTCGCGACCCGCACTAACACTCAAAAACGAAAAGGGCCGATGTTATACCCACTCAAATCGAAATAAATTCACTTAAATACGCGAAAAATTAGGAAAATAAACACACCACAAAATACTTATCGTTGCTACCATAGTTACAACAAGAATCAAGGTTTCCATGGATATCACAGCAGTATGAATAGAATGTAGTCTAACCGACTCTTATTTAAGTCATGTTTCTACTTGTGGGGCATAATAATAATAATAATACTAATAATAATAATAATAATAATAACGTTTTTTGCTAGTGGCTTTACGTCGCACCGACACAGACAGGTCTTATGGCGACGATGGGATAGGAAAAGCCTAGGAGTTGGAAGGAAGCGGCCGTGGCCTTAATTAAGGTACAGCCCCAGCATTTGCCTGGTGTGAAAATGGGAACCATGGAAAACCATCTTCAGGGCTGCCGATAGTGCGATTCGAACCTACTATCTCCCGCGTGCAAGCTCACAGCCGCGCGCCTCTACGCGCACGGCCAACTCGCCCGGTAATAATAATAATAATAATAATAATAATAATAATAATAATAATAATAATAATAATAATAATAATAATAAAGATATATAAATTCGTAGTCAGCCACTGTGAGCAGATTGCTAAGCGAATTCCACGCCAGTGCCACTTATATTCCGAAAATATATTATCAGCAAGGAGAAGAAGAAGAAGAAGAAAAGGAAGGAGGAAAGGAAGGAGGAATTTTAAATTTTGAACTTGTCTATTAGGAGCAGATTGCGAAGCAAGCACAATATGAGAGCTTTGTATATGATGAAGGTATATTTGAAAGGAGGAGAAGGAGAAGAAGAATAGGAAGAAGAAGAATAACAAGGAGAAGAATTAGAACAAAAGGTCTGTTCTAAATTCGTCCTTAGCTCTTGTTAGGAGATGGCTATGCAAGTGTAATCGCGGTGCATTTTACACGTTGAAAGTATATTTGAATAATAATAATAATAATAATAATAATAATAATAATAATAATAATAATAATAATAATAATAATAATTGTACCGGGCGGTACACCTCCGCGCCGCTAATTCAAACATTGCGCCAGTTGAAACTCCTCTACTGGAGGAAGCTTGAACTTTAACTTCCACATTAATGCTAAGATTTCTCAGAAGATGTCATTACTATAAATTTTGAAGAGTTCTGAACTGTGTCTTTTTCGAGTTATTTTTGTTTTCTCTGTAGTAGGAAGTGTGAACATTCTCTTCTAGATGCCACTACTTAAGAACTACAATTGTGCACCCTAGTGCGACTTGAAGGAACTTTTTTTGAAGAAATTTAGTATGTATAAGTTTGCTCTTTGTTAAATTTCTTTCAGTCATTGTATGAGTTGGCAATGTTAATCCTTTCGTTCCGCCAGTTTTGAATTTAGCCAAGCCCGAATTTCTTTAATTAATTTTTGACCAATCAGGTGTATCTTCTCCAACATGGATATGTTGCTTGACCCTAGCCAATAAAGTGAGGGGGGTGTGGGTTCTCATTCTTGAAAGGTCTCGAATGTTCCACGAGGGTATATAAACTGCTGCTTTGCTGGTCTCCGGGCCACTTCAGTAGCATCTCTCTTTGTGTAATTATGTAGCAGGGGGCGGGAAGCGCCTCTTTCTTCGGGCAGCAGTTCAATCACCAGGTAATGGCCGTTTTATAACTTATTTTCTTGCCAGCTCAGCAGTTTAACACTCGGGGCGGGTTCGAAACTTCCTCATGTAACCTATATTTAAAATGTAAAAGACACTTGGTATATATTCTGTCTCTTTAACTACAAATTGGGATAGAGAGTGCCTAACGCTCTCGAGCTCCCATTCATTTTGTTTTGAGGTGACTACGTTTTTATAACAGTTTCCCTTCTACTTGTAATGTCATAACATTTTTCAATCGTGTCACCTCCGTAGTATGGGATTAGCCCTTGCATAAGCGGCCTAGTGCCAAGTAGGTTTTAAAGAAATGTATTAGGAGTGCAGTTACGCTTCCTCTCAAGTTGGTATTTTGGGGGCCATGTAATTGTCCTGTTTCTTTATAGAATAGGCCTCAGTAGGTTGGGTATCTTTACCCCTGTTTTCATGTGCTTGAAGGTCAGCTTGAAGGTGGAGTTTGGTGTGGCCTTTGATAGGCTTGAACTTTAAAAGCGGGTTGCTCTTTCTTAAAGTGGGTTTCCGTGTGCCTCGAGCAGGCTTTACTGAGTAATCGGGAGCAAGTGCTCCTGGGCATGATTGGGGTTTTCTGCCCCTTTGTCAAACCTTGTATTTGGATAAAGTTGGGCTAATTGCTCAAGAATTGTGTGTCTGGGTCTCGGAGCCAAAATCCTGTAACAACTGTAATTGTACATTCTTGATTTGTTGCTAGGCTACTGAGTACCTGTTATATTTGTTATTTCTTGATCTGGAAAAGAAAATATAACCTTGTTAAATTTTAAATTAACTTTAATTTCTTATATTGAGACCTATTCATCCCAGCACCTTCTTTTACCTCTGCTGATCCACAAAACCACGGTAATAATAATAATTACATGGTGGTTTTTTAAATTTGCTTTACGTCGCACCGACACAGATACGTCTTACGACGACGATGGCACAGGAAAGGCCTAGGAATGAGATGGAAGCGGCCGTGTCCTTAATTAAGGTACAGCCCCAGCATTTGCCTGAGGTGAAAATGGGAAACAACGGAAAACCATCTTCAGGGTTGCCGACAGTGGGATTCGAACCCACTATCTCCCGGATGCGAGCTCGCAGCTGCAGACGTGAATTAAGAAAAGAAGGAGGAAAGGAAGAAGAAGACGACGAAAGGGGGCAAATCTAAATTCGTAGTCAGCTCTGTTAGGAAATTTCTATGCAAATGTAATCTGAAAGGATATTTGAAATAATAATAATAATAATAATAATAATAATAATAATAATAATAATAATAATAAGATAGAGACAATAATAATCAGAACAGGGTGTAGAAGTAGGAGGACCGAGCTCGATAGCTGTAGTCGCTGAAGTGCGGCCAGTATCCAGTATTCGGGAGATAGTAGGTTCGAACCCCACCGTCGGCAGCCCTGAAAATCTTTTTCCGTGGTTTCCCATTTTCACACCAGGCAAATGCTGGGGCTGTACCTTACTTAAGGCCACGGCCGCTTCTTTCCCACTCCTAGCCCTTCCCTGTCCCATCGTCGCCATACGACCTATCTGTGTCGGTGCGACGTAAAGCAACTAGCAAAGAAGTAGGGGGCGAAGAAGATGATGGTGATGTTTTACCATTCGAGGCCTGCTATAGCGATCATATTGCAATGCAATTAGAGTCTCGTCCGCCTCTGTGGAGTACTGGTTTATGTGATATGTTGCCACGGCAGGAGACAGGGGTTCTAGACCTACCTCAGCCAACCTCAGACGGTTTTCCCTAGTTTTTCACTTCTCCCTCTTTCTTGTCTAGCCAACCCAACTTCCCTTCCCCCCTCCCACCCACACTAGGGCCTATGCAATATGGCCCCTGTGGCAGCCTGGGCGAGCTTGTGGTCCTCATTCCCATATGTAGCCTTTAACCACCACCCCAACTACCCCTTTATGAGGTAGAGGTGGGAACCCTCGCTGTGTCCGAAGGAAAATCCTCCTTGTTGTGTAAATTGATTAAGAAGGAAGGAAATGGTCGCTGCCGGGACAAAACAACAACACAATTTTCAGTATTTCAGCTTAGAACTTTGTCCGATAATATTCTGTCATCTGAGGTGTAATATTGTGTGAATATTGTCAAGGCATTCTCGCTTTTCATAACGTATGCGCTGCGGGTCAGCATATCTCCAAAACTATTATCAGAGAGGAGGTTTTGTCCGGCACCGACACAGATACGTCCTACGACGACGATGGTACAGGCAAGCTTAGGAATGAGATGGAAACGGCGGTGGCCTTAATTAAGGTACAGCCCCAGCATTTGCCTGATGTGAAAATGGGAAACAACGGAAAACCATCTTCAGGGCTGCCAGCAGTGGGATTCGAACTGCCTATCTCCCGGATGTGGGCTCACAGCTTCGCGCCCCTATCCGCACGGCTAACTCGCCCGGTAGTAGAAGGTGTAAAAGTGGAAGAAGAAGGTGATGAATTTTACAATTCGTGGTCTGCAATTGTGATCATATTGCTAAGCAAATGCAATCTCGTTCTGTACTGTGTTTTACTTGTTCGTGTAATTAGTTACCATCCCAGCAGACCCGGGTTCAAGCCCCACCTCAGCAAAAATCGGATCGGTTTTTCATGGTTTCCGACTTCTTCTCCAGGCAAAATGCCGGGATGATACGTAACATAAGGCCACTGGGGCTTCCTTCCCGAGCCCACCAATCTTTCCTCCCCCTCCCCCTATGAGCTCCTGTTCAACATAGTACTTGTGGCAGCCTAGAAGAGGTAGTTGTCCTCGTCCCCATATTTACATCCACCTTATGCGGTACAGAAGTGATACCTCGCTGTGTCCGAGGGATATACGGCACTGGATGGTGAACCGAACAAGGAGGACTGGAATGCAATCTCACTTCTTCTACAAGCTGGAAGAAGAAGTAGTAGTAGAAGAAGAAGAAGAAGAAGAAGAAGAAGCCTTTTAAAATTTGTACTCTATTATTGTGAGCAGATTGCTAGCAAATATGTATATCAGTGACTTTAAACGTGAAAGTATTTTGCAAGAGGAATAATAATAATAATAATAATAATAATAATAATAATAATAATAATAATAATAATAATAATAATAATAATAATAATAATAATAATAATAATTGTACCGGGTGGTACACCTCCGCGCCGCTAATTCAAAACTTTGCGCCAGTTAAAACTCCTCTACTGGAGGAAGCCTGAATTTTAACTTCCATATTAATTCAACGATTTCTCAGAAGATGTCATTACTATAAATTTTGAAGTGTTCTGAACTATGTCAGTTTCGATTCATTTTTGTTTTATCTGTAGCAAGAAGTGTGAACATTCTCTTCTAGAGGACACTACTTAAGAACTACAGTTGTGCACCCTAGTGCGAAGTGAAGGAACCTGTTATTTTTTTTTTTTGAAGAAATTTAGTACTTATAAGTGTGTTCTTTATTAAATTTCTTTCTGCCATTGTTTAAGTTGGCAATGTTAACCCTTTCTTTCCTCCAGTTTAGAATTTGACCAATAAGGAATTTCTGTAATTAATTTTCCACCAATAAGGTGTTTCTTCTTCATCTGGTGTAGTAGTTTTTGCCATTATCCAATAAAATGCTTATGGGCGGGTGTTATCATTCACGAAACGCCTCGAACTTTCCACGAGGGTATATAAACTGCTGATTTTCGGGTCTCCGCGCCACTTCAGTAAAACCTATCATTGTGTAAATTATGTAGCAGGGGGCGGGAAGCGCCTCTTTCTTCGGGCAGCAGTTCAACCACCAGGTAATGGCCGTTTTATAACTTATTTTCTTGCCAGCTCAGCAGTTTAACCCTCGGGGCGGGTTCGAAATCTTTACCATGTAACTTTCCTCTAAAATGTAAAAGATTTTTGATTTAAATTCTGCCTCTGTAACTACATATTGGGATAGAGAGTGCTTAACCCTCTCGAGCTCCCACTCATATTGCTTTGAGGTGAACTTATTTTCACAACCGTTTCTTCCCTTCTAATGTAATGTAAATCGTTTTCTTATATAAGTCACCTCTTTAGTATGGGATTAGCCCTTGCATTAGCGGCCTAGTGCCAAGTAGGTTTTAATAAGGTGTATTTGGAGTGCAGTTTTGCCTCCTCTCAAGTTGGTATTGTGGAGGCCATGTAATATTTCTGTTTCTTCACTGAATAGGCCTCAGTAGGTTGGGTATTTTTTACCCCTGTGTGTATGTCCTTGGAGGACAGCTTGAACGTGGAGTTTGGTGTGGCCTTTGATAGGCTGGGACTTTAAGAGCGGGTTGCTTTTCCAAAAAAAATTGTTTTTGTGTGCCTCGAGGAGGCTTTACTGTGTAATTGGGAGTAAGTGCTCCCGGGCATGATAGGGGTTTTCTCCCCCTTTTGTTGAATCGTGTATATTTGGGTAAACTTGGACTTATTGCCCAAGAATTGTGAGTCCGGGGCTCGAAGCCCAAATTCTATAAAAACTGTAATTGTACCTTCTTAACTTGTTGATTCTCAACTGTGTTCCTGTTATTCTTGCTATTTCTTGATCTTGGAAAGAAAATATAACCTTGTTAAATTTTATCTTAACTTTAATTTCGTATTTTGAGACCTGTTCACCCCAGCACCTTCGTTCACCTCTAACTACCACGGAAAACTCCGTAATAATAATAATAATAATAATAATAATAATAATAATAATAATAATAATAATAATAATAATACAAAAAGAGATGCTGGTTAAAATTCCCAGTCAGTTACTGGGAGCAGATCGATATTCAAGGGCAATCTCTGTGCATTTTACATGTTCAAAGTGTTTTTGAAATTAGGTGGAGGGGGTGATGAAGAAGGGGAGGCAGAAGAAAAGATGAAGGAGCAGAAGAAGAAGTGTTGCTGATTATATTAAATCTGATAGTCAGCTATTGTTAGCAGACTGCTAAGCAAACTGCATCTCAGTGCATTTTTCATGTTGAAGGCTTATTTCAAAGAAGTAAGGAGAGGAGACGTGAATTAAGAAAAGAAGGAGGAAAGGAAGAAGACGACGACGAAATGGGGCAGATCTAAATTCGTAGTCAGCTCTGTTAGGAAATTTCTATGCAAATGTAATCTCAGTGCATTTTGCACTTTGAAAGGGTATTTGAAATAATAATAATAATAATAATAATAATAATAATAATAATAATAATAATAATAAAGACGATATATAATAATCAGAACAGGGTGTAGAAGTAGGAGGAGATGATGATGGTGATCAGTTTTATCATTCGAGGCCTGCTATTGCGATCACATTGCAATGCAAATAGAGTCTCGTCCGCCTCTGTGGTGTACTGGTTTATGTGATATGTTGCCACGGCAGGAGACAGGGGTTTAAGACCCACCTCAGCCAACCTCAGACTGGTTTTTCCTGGTTTTCCACTTCTCCCTCTTTCTTGTCTAGAACACCCAACTTCCCTTCCCCCGTCCCTCCACCCCACCCCCACTAGGGCCAGTTCAATATGGCCCCTGTGGCAGCCTGGGCGAGGTAGCGGTCCTCATTCCCATATGTAGCCTATATCCACCACCCCAACTACCCCTTGATGAGGTAGAGTTGGGAACCCTCGCTGTGTCCGAGGGAAATTCGCCTTGTTGGTTGACTTGATTAAGAAGGAAGGAAAAGCTGTCTCAGTCCTTTTACACGTTGAAAGTATATTTCAAAGAAGAAGAGGCAGAAGTAGATCAAAATGCGTGGCCAGCCGTTGTGATTAGATTGATAATCAAATGCAATCTGTGACTTTTACATGTTGAAAATGCATTTAAATAAGGACAAGAGATATAATAAGTAGTAGAAGGAAACGAATTTTAAGTGTGTTGTCTGGTAAATTCAACAGAATGATAAGACCTTAAATAACATAGCCTATTAATTGTTAAATGTATGTTTGGAAAAATATTTAGGATAATAATAATAATAATAATAATAATCATAATCATAATAAAAATAATAATATGTACAAGTTTTTAACATTCCTAATCCGCAATTATGTGCAGATTGCTAAGCAAATGCATTGTCAATGATTTTGTATGTTGAAATTATCCCTCAAATAAGGAGATTAAGAAGGAGAGGAAGCAGAAGGAGAAGAAGTAGTAGAAAAAGAGAGGTCTTCTAAAATTCGTACTTGCCTACTGTGAGCAGATTGATAAGCAAGGGCAATCTCAATGCATTTTACATGTTTAAGGATACCTGAAATAATAATAATAATAATAAAAATAATAATAATAAGAATGTTACCATTGATGCTTTCACTGCCCGTACTTATAGACATGGTACTATATAGGCTTTTGTGATTATGCCGTGTGAAGGAAATAAGGTGAAATTCTTTACGTTTCGCAGAGAATTGTGCTCCGCGTCATCAAAATAAAATCTCGACTGTCCACGAGAAAGGCTTCTTAAGATTTTTTGAAATTTAGACGTTATAGTAGAAGTGGAAATGGTACGTTCATTCGTCACCAGATGGCTCCCCGGACGTGGCACAACGCTAGCGTTGGAAGCGGAAGCTGAACGAACTAACAGAATCAGTCTAAGAGGGTCACATAACATGTGTACGTAACATATGACATTGACATGTGTATGATATTGACACAAGCCTGGAATGAAGCATCTGGCGATGAGGAACGTACAAATTTTGAAAACACCGAGACGAAATAACAATTGTGAAGAGACAGGGGAGCCATCTGGTGACGAATGAACGTACCATTTCCACTTCTATTATAACGTCTAAATGTCAAAAGTCATTGCTTAAGAAGCCTTTCTCGTGGACAGTCGAGACTGGCTCATACAGCCGTAAAGTTGCATTCAAGACATACTCTGCTGTGGAAAACTTGAAGACGAAAGTAACTTATGCATGTTGTGGCACTGCCTATTAACACACCTCGATTAAACTTGAACCATACATAGGAAGAATTACTACAGTATGGTACGGTAACCAACTGAAAGGAATATGCAATGAGACGAACAGAAATGACACTTATACAGAGGCAATAAATTACACCTGAGTCACTGCGACTCATGATGGTCCCCTTTACATCACAAAAGAAGGGAAATGGATCTTAAAAGGGTGTGTGATCACCACGGACAGCCATGAATGCTCTGCAAATTGTTCCCATGCTGGCCACAAGATTGGTAAGGAGTTCTTGTGGTAGGGCGTTCCATTTCTCCGTCAGCGCGGTTGGCAACTGCTGAATGGTCGTTGGTGCATGCGGAAGTGCTGCAATACGTCTTCCCAACATGTCTCACATGTGTTCGATGGGATTTAAGTCGGGGAAACAGGCAGGCCAATCCATTCGCCGAATATCCCCTCGTTCCAGGAGCTTCTCCACCTGCGCTGCTCGATGCGGTCGTGCTATGTCATCCATAAAAACGAAGTCAGGACCGAATGCACCCCTGTATAGACGCACATGGGAAAGTACTTTGTCGCAATAATGGTGACCGGTGAGGGTACCACGTTCAAAGATTTGGAGGTCGGTACGCCCATGCAACATTATGCCTCCCAACACCATAACACTTGGACCACCAAAATGATCATGTTCGACAATGTAACTGGGTGCATTACGTGTTCCCACCTCTCGCCATATAAGGGTACGTCTAGAATCACTACTCAGACTGAAACTGCTCTCATTGAGAAGATCACGTGATCGCACTCCTCGTCGATCCGGACCTGACGTTCTTGGCACCATCGCAAACGGTGCCGCCGATGTGGGTGTCAATGGAAGACCTCCCCCTCTCCATGCAGTCGCCATGCCACTGTGGAGCGTGAGATTGGGTGCCTTGCAATCCTGTTAAATGTGGTTGCAATTGCACCCGCTGTTTGACGTGGGTCTCTTCTTGCCTGTTGCACATTGTAGCCGTCATCTGTTCCTGTACTTGACCGTGGTCGACCCCCTCCTCTCCTTCGGACAGCAGTGCCTGTGGTTCGTTATGTTCTCCATGCACGTGAAAGAATGCTGTGAGCAATACCAAACTCCCGGGCTACACATGTCACACTTCGTCCTACTTCGAGTTTCCCGATGATTCTTCCCCGTGTGAAGTCATCCAAATGTTGTCTCCAGGCAATGTTGTAATGAATAACACCACTACAGTGCACCGTAACAGATCGCTGATTGACTCACAATGCCTTGTCCTGTTCCTTCAATTGGCTCGTTTTGTTGGGTCAGGCCCATTTGGCGCCTTAGTCGCACTGACCTCACGCCAGGTTCCTAGGCACGTGTGTGAGATTTCTGGCAACATGTTACCGCACTTTCGTTCATTTCCACCGAGTAGTTGATACAAAGGGCACTAGAAAAGTTTTGCAATACAGAAAAACGGTTGGCTGGACACCCCTGTTATGGTGAGGGATGAAGAGAGGGGTGAAAGCCGGTCCAGTAGACAGCAAGACGCGACTTTCACACCAGTTGATACCAAGCAGTGGGATTGAAAGCAAGTTAAGATGTCAGTGTTGTCTAAAGGTGAATATCGCGCAATTATCCTCTACAGTTTTGCTCGTGGATTAATTGTTGGTCAGTGCCTGGTGGAAATGACTCCTGTGGTGGGGAAAGACTGTCCACATCGGACAACAATTTCCCGCTGGTACAGAAAGTTCCAGAGGGGAAATTTTGGGGTTGAAGACGATCCTCGTTCTGGGCGACCGTCTGAATCAGTGACTGAGGAAAACATTGAAGCAGTGAGGAAAATGTTACAGCAAGAGAGGCGGTTGACATATCGGCAGGTAGAAGAGACCCTCCACATCCCTGTACCAGCTATTCATTCAGTTCTACACGACCATCTCCACGTTAGAAAGCTTTGTATCCTTTGGATGCCCCATTCACTTTCAGAGGAAGAAAGGGTAGATCGAGTGGAATGGTGCCGAAAAATGCTAAAACAGTTTGAAAATGGGACTTCGCGTAACGTCAATAGCATCGTTACAGGTGAAGATAATTGGCTTTATTATTACGACGTCCCAACAAAATCCCAGAACAAGGTGTGGCTGTTTGAAGATGAGGGTACTCCAGTGACTGTGCGAAAGCCAGGGTCAGTGAAGAAAAGGATGATTGCAGTATTCTTCACTAAACGGGGCATCCTGACTCGGGTTGTGCTAGAAACACAAAGGGCTGTCACTGAGAAGTGTTACAGTGAGACTTGTCTGCCTCAGGTCATCCAGGCTCTCAAGCAGCTCCTTCCAAGGTCACAGTTCAACACTTGGCTCTTGCATGACGACAATGCTCCAGCATATCGTGCTAATGTAACAATGGATTTTCTTGCCAGATCAGGGTTGACTCTGCTTGATCACCCTCCATACAGTCCTGATCTTGCCCCATGTGACTTCGCACTTCCCAGAAGCGAAGCTGAAGCTGAAAGGGCGGCGTTTTGCATCCGACGAGGAGCTTCTGGCAGCATGGGATCAAGAGTGTGAAAATGTAACCGAAGAAAAGTGGCAGAGGTGGTTCAGTGACTGGTTTCGACGTATGGAGAAGTGTATTGAGTGTGGTGAAAAATGATTTTGAAAAAGTCTAAAGCGTTCACTCACATTGCAAAACTTTCCTAGTGTCCTTTGTATGTTATGTTGTCGTTAAGTTTTGCACAGCAGTGTAGTAAGTTCTAACCCTTCAGTCGGCAGTTTTTGGAATGTTTTACGGTATTTCTCATTTTCACACCCAAACTCGTCAACTATTTCTGCCGCGCTGCTGTGTAGAGATAATTGTTTTTCCTCTTATATTGAGAGGACCTAGGTTCGAACAATGACCAGGATGGGGATTTTACTTAGAACTGAAAGTGCTCGCGCTCGGTCTAAAGAACTATGAATAACTGCCGAGAAGAACCATCGTGCTGACATAGCATCCCCTTGAAATCTGTAGTCCTTCAGGCTTAACAGTATTTGATTCGCAAACTAAATGTTTATTATTATTATTATTATTATTATGATTATTATTATTATTATTATGATTATTATTATTATTATTATTATTATTATTATTATTATTATTATTATTATTACCCATACAGGTTCGCAATGCTCTTGGAGGAGTGGATTGTCACATAGAAGATTATCGGCGACGCAATGATACGTTTGATTTTTCTATTTGCTTTCTGTCGCACCGACTCAGATAGATCATAAAGCGACGATCGGATTGGAAAGGGCTAGTAGTGGGAATTAATCGGTTACACGGCCTTATTTACGATACATCCGTAGCGTTTGCCTGGTATGAAAATGGTAAACCATGGGAAACCATCTTCAGGACTGCCGATAGTGGGGCTCGAACCCATTGTCTTCCGAATGCAAGCTCACAACTGCGGGACACTAACCACTCGGTCAACTTACCGGGGATGCAATGATACGAAAGTGATACCATTAGGATAGTAGCATTTGCCTGGTGTGAGTATAGGAAATTAGTTTCACGATTGCCGACCGTAAAATTTGAACCCACCATCTCCCGAGTTCAGCCTTACAGCCGCGCGACTGACCTACAAAATGAGTAACATGTATCTGCCACTTATTCTGCGCGGTGGCTCCGAATTTTATTTCTTTCGCGTGTGTGAATCAAATAATGATAATAATAATAATAATAATAATAATAATAATCATCATCATCATCATCATCATCATAATAATAATCAGCATCATCATCATCATCATCATCATCATCATCACAATTTTAACTTTCCTTAAAATACCGTGAGTAGATCGCTAAGAAAATGCAGTTCAAGTGCATTTAACATGTTGAAGGTATATTTGAAATAATAACCGAACTCGAAATCTCCGAAGATATGTATGGTTTACTCTAGCGTGTTGTAAAATTGAACATCGAAAGTGAAGTGCTGGCAGCAAAATGGCAGCAAATTGAAATGCTTCAACATAGTAGTTCAGAGCATGCGATTATTATTATTATTATTATTATTATTATTATTATTATTATTATTATTATTATTATTATTATTATTATTATTTTGCTAGTTGCTTTACGTCGCACCGACACAGATAGGTCTTTTGGCGACGATGGGACAGGGAAGGGCTAGGAGTGGGAAGGAAGCGGCCGTGGCCTTAAGGTACAGCCCCAGCATTTGCCTGGTGTGAAAATGGGAAACCACGGAAAACCATTTTCAGGGCTGCCGACAGTAGGGTTCGAACCTACTATCTCCCGAATACTGGATACTGGCCGCACTTAAGCGACTGCAGCTATCGAGCTCGGTATTATTATTATTATTATTATTATTATTATTATTATTATTATTATTATTTTGGTTTAATCTCTAAGTGATGTGAACACTACGATATGCTACCAAATGCTGTAGAGTTCATATCTATAAGCTTGAAATTAAAAATTAAAAACTGAGTGTTCCATTCAGCAAAAAACATAGGGTTACGCGTAAAGATCGACTGGGAGGTCCGCGCAACAGGTCACGCCATCAGCGGAAGACTTTACCCTGAGCATGCCCAGACAAGTTACCCTGTCACTCCCCATGCCCGCCTCCATCGTCCACCTCCGCCTCCAACTCTACCTCTGCGTCTACTTCCACGTCCACCTCAACGTCCTATGCCATCTCCACATCCATCTCAATTTCCAACTCCACATCTACCGGTTTCGATTCTCTGTCGGGTCATGGAGTTATGTATTTAAATTTAACCCAAAGCATTGCCTAGCATCCGAAAGAAGCCTCAATAGAACTCAAGAAGGCTTTTTAGCACCGAAGTGAGGTCTTACAGCTACTGCAATTCCCAACATATGGTGGGGGGGAAATGACAATTAGCAGATTACACCGTTTACCTCCTTCCTACCCACGAGCGCTCAAAAGAAATTCTGTAGCACTCAAAAAATGAAGTCCGATAATGCCCATAAAGTGCTAAAATGCCTAAAAGAAGCCTTATAATGCCTAAAACAAGCCCTATAGCACTAAAAACAAGTCCTATAATGCCAAAAACAAGTCCCAAAGTGTACAAAACTCCCAAAATGTCCAAAAGAAGCACCATAGCGCCCAAAAGAACTGTCAAAATGATGGGCCGTAGCATCCCTAAAAGCGCCAAACAAAATGCTTAAAAGGTGCACCGCTGCACACCAAAAGAGCCTCCTATGGTATACAAACGAAGCCCATAGCCCTGAGTCAGCACTGGCACCTTGAGGTATCGAGCATGTGGCCGTGCGGTTCGGGTCACGTACTATCAGCTTGCAGTCGGGAGATAGTGTGTTCGAACTCCACTGTCGGCAGCCCTGAAGATGGTTTTCCGTGGTTCCAATTTTCGTACCAAACAAATGCTGGGGCTGTATCTTAATGAAGACCACGGTCGCTTCCTTCCCACTCCTAGCTATTTCCTATCCCATCGTCGCGATAAGACCTGTCTGTAGCCGTAGCCATACCCTTTCTGCACAACACCCCACACGTCATATTTCAGCAGGAAAATGGGCGACCACATGTTGCTGCACGAACACGTGCCTTCTTGTCACAGGATGTCAGACTGCTGCCCGGGCCCACCCGATCACCCGATTTGTCGCCAATGGAAAATGTGTGGGATATGGTGAAACGACGGGTGCGGCGTTGTGACCCAATGCCAAACACAAAAGATGAACTGTAGAACCAGGTGAATGCAGCATGGATGGCTATACTCCAGGACGCCATTCACGCCTTATACGCGTCGATGCCATCATGCATGGAACAAGTTATCAGTGCCCATGGAGGACCCAGTGCCTACTAGGCAACAGAACACATGCTGAACCTAGGTGTCTGAAATGCTAATCGTTTCTGCAGAATATACTAATGAACATGTCCTGTGAATATGAACTTCCTATCTCTAGTCTTTCAAGGTGTTCTGTTTTCATGCACATGAGTGTATTTAGTTTTTGATTAAATCTTCGCTTGTCGTGTAATTTGAACTGCCCGAGAGTGTGCAGTTTGGACCATTGAAACAATTGTCATAATTACGTCTCTTCGCAGTTTTACTGGTGATTTTAAAAGAACGTGCTTTTTAGTTTGAGGCCGGCCCCACAGTGTAGGAGTAGCATGCCTACCTCCTAAACGGAGGTACCGGGTTCGATACCCGGCCAGGTCAGGGATTTTTACCTGGATCTTATAGATGGTTCGAGATCCTCTGAGCCTACGTGACTACAATCGAATAGCTATCTAACGGCATTGTATATGTAAAGTATTATGCATACGATTGGATTTAGTGCGATAGTTGCAAATATTGGGCTTATGAAAACAGCGCCAAAATTCATGATGAATAGTTTTATCATTGTCCTACATGCGAAAAGTGACGACCAAAGTGTCGTATTTTATTGGTTAGTAGTACATAATCAATTCATTAAATCTATATGTATAAAATAACATGTCGTGACTGACTCATCGCCGAGCCAAAACTACTGGACATAAAGATATGAACTTTTGGGGTTGTATTTACTGAATATTGGAGTGTAGGTGCTAACTAAGAGAATTTTAGGATATTGCGTCGCTAAGGGGGTGAATTGTTTAAATTAGTATACCTATATCTCGAAAACTTAAAAGTTTACAGACATAAAAATTGGTATTTGGAATCTCCTTTGAAAGTAACGAAGCGCGTATTCTTTTTGTTTTTGGAAATTAAAATTAATGGGGGTGTGAATAGGAGTGATCAAGGGGTTTAAGTTTTGGAAAAACTATATCTACAGTATATCTCAGACGTAACATGTCACAGATGTAAAAATTGGTATTTGGTTTCTGCTGTAAAAGTAAAGAAACATAGATATTTTTTTCGGAGAATCCACCTAAGGGGAACTAAATGAGGGTGGGTATTTAAAATGAGCATATCTACAGCGTATCTCAAAAACTTAACAGTGTACAGAAGTGAAAATTGGTATTTTTAATCTCTTTTAAAAAGAAAGAAGGATGTATTGTTTTGTTTTCGGAAAAAAACATTTGGTGGTGGTGGTGGTGGGGGTAAAAATGACTGAAAAGGGGGTTGACATTTTATTAGGATACTGATATCTCAAAAACTGAAGATGTTACAGACGTGAAAATTGGTATTTGGAATATCCTTTAAAAGTATTCGTATTTTTTGTTTTCGGAAAATCCACTTAAGAGGGGTCGAAAGATTAGAAAATTTAGTTGAATTATTTGTATGAAGATACATATACCTCAAAAACTAAAGATGTTGCAGACGTGAAAATTGATATTTGGAATCTCCTTTAAAAGTAAAGAAACACGCATTCCTTTGATTTAAGAAAATGCAATTAAGGGAGGTGAAAGAATTGAAAAATTAATCGAATTATTTGTTTGAGGACACTTATGAACATCCACAGCCTGTTCCCAGTCACTTGACCGGATCAGGAATGGAATGAATGAGGCCCCCATCTAATGGAAATGATAGGAGTTGTGGCGGCTGCCGAAGCCTGTCGCACTCCTCTAGGGCAATGATTAATGACTGGCAGATAAAATGAAATGATACTGGAGAGTGTTGCTGAAATGAAAGATGACAGTTAACACCGGAATACCCGGAGAAAAACCTGTCCCGCCTCCGCTTTGTCCAGCACGAATCTCACATGGAGAGACCGGGATTTGAACCATGGAACCCAGCGGTGAGAGGCCGGCGCGCTGCCGCCTCAGCCACGGAGGCTTCTGTATGACACTTATATCTAATAGAAACTGAAGTTGTTACAGATGTGAAAAATGGTATTTGGAATCTCCTTTAAACACAAAGTAACACGCATTGTTGGTGGAAAATCAACTGGTGGTGGTGGGGATGTGTGTATGTGAAGAAAGAGTTGAATTCATTTCATGAGGACACATATCTCACAAACTGAAGATGTTACAGTCGTGATAGTTGATATTAGAAAGCTCCTTTATAAATAAAGAAACAGGTATTTTTTTGTTTTCGGAAAATTTGCTTAAGGGGGAGGATGAAAGGAAGTGAAAAAATTGAATTCTGTTTATGCGGATATTTATATCTCAACAACTGAAGGTTACAGACGTAAAAACTAGTATGTGTATTCTCCTTTAAGAATTAAGTAAGACGTCTTTTGTTTTCGAAAAATCCAATTAAGGGGGGGGTGAAAGAAATAAAATATTAGTTGAATTATTTGTATGAGGATACTTACATCTATAAAAGCTAAAGATGATACAGACGTGTAAATTGGTATTTTAATCTGCTTTAAAAATAAAGAAAGAAGTATTATTTGTTTTCGGAAAATTGACTGGGGGGGGGGGGGTGCAAGTAAGTAAAGAAGGAGTTGAATTCTGTTTAAGAGGATACATATATTTCAAAAACTGAAGAAGTTACAGACGTGAAAATTGGTATTTTGAATCTCCTTTAACAATAAAGAAACACGTATTATTTTTGTTTAAGGGAAGTCCATTTAAGGGGGGAGGGGTGGAAAGAAGTGAAGGAGTTGAATTTTTTTTTTAGGAGAATACTTATATCGTATGAACGGAAGATGTTACAGACGTGAAAGTTATTATTTTGGATCTCTTTTAAAAATAAAGAAACGCGTATTTTTTCCGAAAATCCGCTTAAGATGCTGAAAGATATTGTAGAACCGGATGCTTTTTTAAAAGGAGTACCGGTATATCTTCATATATGTAAAAAATTTAACATATTACAGACATGAAACTTGGTATACGGAAAGTCCTTTACAAATACAGGTACACGTACTTTTTTTTGTTTTCGGAAAAGGCACTTAACGGGGGTGAAAAGGAGTGAAAAAGGAGTTGAATAATCCTTTATGAGGATGCTTATATTTCAAAAACTGAATAAGTTACCTACGTGAATATTGGTATTTGGATCTGCTTTAGAAGTACAGAAACATGTATTTTTTGTTTTTGGAAAATCCTCTTAGGTGCGGTTGGGGTTGGGGGCAGGACTGATAAAGGGGTTGATTTTTTAAACGGGGATACTTATATCTCACAAACTGAAGATGTTACAGACGTGGAATTAAGTAGTTGGGATTTCCTTTAAAAAAAAAGAAACATGTCTTGGTTTTCTCTTCGATTTTAGAGTTCCTGTTTCTCACTTGTATAGTACAGTTCAATGTGGCGTTGTCATCTTAGACCCAATAGGTGTACCACAAACGTTGTTTTACAAAGAGTTTCTGGGGTAAATGAAACTCAATTTTTCGGTGCGTTTTTTACTTTAGGGATTTTCAGATAATGCCTTAAGTACAGTACCGAGGAACGATTACTTTTATCAAATTACGAAATCCACGCGAGCGAAGCCGCGGGTAACTGCTAGTAACTTATAATTGTTCATATTTACCAGTCCAAATTACATGATCAGCTGGTCCAAGTTCACACTATCAATCCAAATTACACCACAACAAATTTGAGAATGAATATTACTTTTAAAAAATTCTAACGATAATATTAACATTTATTTTCACCAATTCATTTCATACATTGTACTAATTATCGTGTATATAATTTAAGAAATTTTCATGACGGTCAATTGAGTTATGGACGTTTAAAGTTAAGAGGTCCAAATTACACGGACTTCCTGTAACATATTATTTTTAAGTTCGTAAATATAATTTTACAAAAATTGACTATTCCCGTTGAGCTTATGATGTCTTAATTGGTCATCCTACCGAGCTTCATTGCACGCGGTGTGGCCTAACGCAAACTGTTCCCTTGTCAATTGTGTTCTCGGGGATAAATGAGGCCCCTTCAATGCTCTGAAAACGATTTCAAATTTATGGAGCAGCTTGAACCATCCGGGCAGGAGGTTGCTATGCTCTCTGCCGGACCATGGCAGAGGCACTGTATATTAAGGGAATTCAAAAAGTCGAGTTTTAGCATGTATGAAATGTGTTATTAGAAATACAGTTTCTGTAGTTACCTTGGAGTAATGTGAATTTTCATGATCACATATATATTAAAATCGAGAGTTATCCAGGTGACAAACTCCGCTTAGGCTACAGGAACAAAGCAAAGAAAGTGAATGAAGGCTTCGATTATAACAGCAAAAAAATTGCACGAAAATAAAATATTACAAGAAATTACAATTTATCAAAACGACAAGTTAGAATATAAAAGAATTAGAAGAATACAAAAATAAATACACGAAAACAAGAAACAAAAATCAGGAAAATTAACATTGACTTACGATTAGTGTCAATTGCAATAAATCGCATAGGAGTAAGGGAATAATAGGAATAACGAAAACGCTTCACAAATGACGAAATTTGTTCTGAACGACAACACTTTCGCCGAGTTTGGGAATAGCGAGAGCCCCTCCTGCCTCCCCTGCCAGGGATGCCAGGGATGCCAATGTGTAGTAGAGCAGTGTGATTTCGGTCTACGTTACAGCACAGCCGTTTGAAGTTCAGTTTTTGAATGTGTTCGTTTCGCTGAAGTGAAAGCTTTTCTTGATAACCGCACCACACCCTGATCAAATTTCACTTTTCTCTTAATATTTGAATAAAAAATTGAACCTGGCTGTTGTTAGGCCATACCGCACCGTAAGCTGGGACAGGGGCATTGTCCTTTGCTGCCACCTTGAAGAAGACCAACGGGGCTGGCCAGGCAAGGGATCCCTCCTTTGTACAATCAACCTTACGTGTATGCAAAGACGGGGGTAGTCAGGGTGCCTCTTGAGGTACAGGCTCCTTAAAAAGTTCTTGAAACTCCATCGTACACACACACAGATCTACTGCAAGCAAAGTCAGGCCATCTCAGAATAAGACGTGAAGGCCTAGATGTGAGTGCATGATAAAGGATTCCGCTCTTCGCAACCTAGACACTATGCCCGATCACAATTCACCTCTGGAATTAATCTAATACCGGTACTCATTTTTTTCTAGGGCGGGCGAAACTCAATGTTGTATGCCCTTCGACAAATGGATGCCTCGTATTTAAATTTCTCAACTACCTAACAGGAAATCGAATTCACGTCGCTCCAGGTAAACCGAACACTCCATTATTTATTTATTTATTTATTTATTTATTTATTTATTTATTTATTTATTTATTTATTTATTGTGCTTCAGAGAGGTATAAACCTAATGATGTGAAACACATATACATATACTATTGCATTAGATAAAAACAAATATCAAATTTAAATGTGATTATCTCCTTTGAAATTCCTTGTAAAATAAAGTTATACATGAAATACAAATACACTTTTATTTAGTAGCATAATATTACAAATATTCAGTTACATATGTACATAGTGTAACAAGGTATTTAAAAATTACAATTAAAATTATTTACTAACGACTTTAAACCTGTATTAGTACTGTAATTATACATGGATGGCAGTGATGTTATCGAAGACAATAGTGATGATGAGGCAGATAGTGTTACCAGAAACCAGAAAGAACTAAAGTTGTGAACTGAAGAGTCAGTAAAGTGAGATTTTAATTTTCAACAGAAAATGATTCAGTTATTTGTTTACATTGATTTACTATGGAAGAGTATGTAATTGAAAATATAATTAGTCTGTACTCATTACTATATTTATTATATATTTTCAGTGAGTTGAACACTGGTGAATTACTATGGTGTTGGGCTCTTGATCTAGAGCAGTTGAAGGTAATATGTTTTCGGCGTGTCGTCTCGGCTAGGCTTTCTCCTGAATGTTGTTGTTCTTTGAGTCATCAGTCCATAGCCTGGTTTAATGCAGCTCTCCATGCCACCCTATCCTGTGCTAACCTTTTCCTTTCTACGTAACTACCGCATCCTACATCTGCTCTAATCTGCTTGTCATATTCATAACTTGGTTTACCCCTACCGTTCTTTTCACCTACACTTCCTTAAAAAACCAACTGAACAAATCCTGGGTGTCTTAGGATGTGCCCTATCATTCTATCCCTTCTTCTCGTCAAATTTAGCCAAATCGGTCTCCTCTCGCCAATTCGATTCAGTATCTCTTCATTTGTGATTCGATCTATCCATCTCACCTTCAGCATTCTTCTATAACACCACATTTCAAAAGCTTCTATTCTATTTCTTTCCAAGCTAGTTATCGTCCATGTTTCACTTCCATACAATGCCACGCTCCACACGAAAGTCTTCAAGACATCTTTCTAATTCCCATATCAATGTTTGAAGTGAGCAAATTTCTTTTCTTAAGAAAGCTCTTCCTTCCTTGTGCTAATCTGCATTTTATGTGCTCGTTACTTCTGCCATCGTTTCTTATTTTACTACCCAAGTAACAATATTCATCTACTTCCTTTAAGACTTCATTTCCTAATTTAATATACCCTGCATCACCTGCCTTCATTCGACTGCACTCCTTTACTTTTGTTTTGGACTTATTTATTTTCATCTTGTACTCCTTACCCAAGACTTCGTCCATACCATTAAGCAGCTTCTCGCGATCTTCTGCAGTCTCAGATAAAATAACAATATCATCGGCAAATCTCAAGCTTTTGATTTCCTCTCCTTGAACTGTGATTCCCTTTCCAAATTCCTCTTTGATTTCCTTTACTGCCTGTTCTATGTAGACATTGGAAAGGAGGGGGGACAAACTGCAGCCTTGCCTCACTCCTCTCTGGATTGCTGCTTCTTTTTCAAAGCCCTCGATTCTTATCACTGCAGACTGATTTTTATACAGATTGTAGATAATTTTTCGTTCTCGGAATCTGATCCCAATCACCTTCAGATTCTTAAATAGCGTGGTCCAATCAACATTATCGAATGCCTTTTCTAGATCTACGAATGCCATGTACGTGGGCTGTCCTTCTTGATTCGATCCTCTAAGATCAAACGTAAAGTCAGGATTGCTTCACGTGTTCCTAAATTTCTTCTGAAGCCAAATTGAGCTTCTCCCAACTCAGCTTCAACTTGTTTTTCCATTCTTCTCTAAACAATACGTGTCAACATTTGGCAGGCATGAAATACTAAACTAATGGTGCGATAGTTTTCACACCTGTCAGCACCGGCTTTCTTGGGAATAGGTATAACAACATTCTACCGAAAATCGGAAGAGACTTCTCCTGTCTCATACATCTTACACACCAAATGGAATAACCTTGCCATACTGGTTTCTCCTAAGGCAGTCCGTAATTCATAGGGAATGTCATCAATTCTAGGTGCCTTGTTCCTATTTAGGTCGCTCACAGCTCTGTCAAATTCTGACCTCAAAATTGGGTCTCCCATTTCATCAGCATCAACAGCTCTTCGTGTTCTACAACCAAATTATCTACATCTTCACCTTGATACAACCGTTGGATATGTTCCTGCCATCTTTCTGCTTTGTCTTATTTCCCTAGAAGTGGCTTTCCATCTGAGCTCTTAATATTCATACACCTAGATTTCCTTTCTCCAAAGGTTTCCTTGATTTTCCTGTATGCAGCATCTACCTTTCCTAGGACCATACAACCTTCGACATCCTTGCACTTCTCCTTCAGCCAGTCTCTCTTAGCTACCTTGCACTTTCTATCCACTTCATTCCTTAATCTCCTGTATTCTTTTCTGCCATCTTCATTTCCAGCATTCTTGTATTCTCGTCGTTCATCAATCAGGTCTAGTATCTCCTGAGTTATCCACTGATTCTTATTTGATCTTTTCTTCCTTCCTAACATTTCTTCAGCAGCCCTGCTGACTTCATTTTTCATGACTATTCACTCTTCCTCTATTGTGTTTCCTTCAGCCTTTTCATTTAGTCCTTGTGCAACATGTTCCTTGAAACAATCGCTCACACTCTTTTCTTTCAACTTGTCTAGGTCCCATCTTTTTGCATTCTTTCCTTTCTTCAATTTCTTCAGCTTGAGATGGCATTTCATGACCAACAAGTTGTGGTCAGAGTTCCACGTCTGCTCCTGGGAGAGTTTTGCAATCCAACACCTGGTTTCTGAATCTCTGCCTAATCATAATGAAGTCTATTTGATACCTTCCAGTGTCTCCAGGTGTCGTCCACGTATAAAGCCGTCGTTTGTGGTGTTTGAACCAAGTATTGACAAAGACAAAATTACACATTAATAACATTTGAAGGATGTTATACTTATGAATAATATATTTCCAACAAGGAAAATGCAGCGCATTGTTATCAGAGGATTAAAATTGACACACAGATGTAGCTCACAGCAAGATATATTACAATATGATTCATATGCCTCTACAGGAAATTTCTTGCACCAACACACGTTCACAAGTGCTCCTCTTTGCTTATAGAATATATTTGGTATTACATGTCCAGTGGTTGGTTGCACTGTGGATTTAGAGTAATATAACATCATTTTACATCATTTTACATTGAAATGATGTTTGAAATTTTAATTTTTTCATTAAAAGCCAAATCGTGAAATTGAATTAAAAATCGAAGCAGGAAATTTTACACAGATGTCTGCTAAAATGGCATTCCTCTCTTATTTTCTTATTATTATTCTTCTTCTGCTCCTTCTTCACCTTTTGAGGTCATGGGTGCGACTTGTGTCGCAAATGTGGATTTGGCCCTGTTTTGCAGCCGGTTGACCTTACTGACGCCAATACTGTCTGAAGGGATGGAACGACTACTGCGTGTTTCTGTAGTGGTTAGTAGCGTGGTGTGTTGTCTAAATATGAAGTCTGCTAAATTGACAATGGCGTTTATTTATGCTGAAGCATACATACATTTCTGGGTTTTGTCCACCTCCGTAGTGTAACGGCATTATCCGCCATCCTCGTGGGCATTTCTTCTATTCCCAGTAGTATTTTGTTGTTGTTTGCTTTACGTCGCACCGACACTGATAGGTCTTACGGCGACGATGGGAGAGGAAAGGGATAGGAGTGGGAAGGTAGCGACCGTGGCCTTAAGGTACAGCCCCAGTATTTGCTTGGTGTGAAAATGGGGAAACCACGGAAGACCATCTTCAGGCCTGCCGACAGTGGGGGTTCGAACTCGGTATCTTCCGAATGCAAGCTCACAGCTGCGCAAGGTTAATCGCACGGCCACTTGCTCGGTATTCCCGGTACTTCCAGAGATTTAAAAATGGCAGGAGGGCTGGTATGTGGTTAAATTGGTACACCTGGCTCACCTCCATTGGGGATGCGCCTGAAGAGAGCTGTATCAACTCAGGATGGTGTCAGACTTCTTTTACTATCTAGGTTTTCTTACTTCTAACACAGGGTAACTTGAGCCTTTTATAGTCTAAACATTTTCTAACAACTTCTAAAATAATAATTAATACTTAATTAACAATTATACCTTTAAAGATTCGACAACGTAATAATAATAATAATAATAATAATAATAATAATAATAATAATAATAATAATAATAATAATAATAATAATAATAATAATAATAATAATGTTATTTGCTTTACGTCCCACTAACTACTATTTTAAGGTCTTCAGAGACGCCGAGGTGCCGGAATTTAGTCCCGCGGGAGTTCTTTTACGTGCCAGTAAATCTACCGACACGAGGCTGACGTATTTGAGCACCTTCAAATACCACCGGAATGAGCCAGGATCGAACCTGCAAATTTGGAGTCAGAAAGCCAGCGCCTCAACCGTCTGAGCCACTCAGCCCGGCGATATTAATTTAATAACAATAATAATAGTCCACCTAATAATAATAATAATAATAATAATAATAATAATAATAATGAGTAGAGATAGGTTCTATTCCCACCTCAGCCATCCTAGAAGTGGTTTTCCGTGGTTTCCCAATTCTCCTCAAGGCAAATACCGGGACGGTACCTAACTTAAGGCCACGGCAGCTTACTTCCCTCTTCCTTGTCTATCCCTTTCAATCTTCCCATCCCCCACAAGGCCCCTGTTCAGCATAGCAGGTGAGGCCACCTGGGCGAGGTACTGGTCCTCCTTTCCAGTTTCATGCCCCGACCCAAAGTCTCACGCTTCCGGACACTGCTCTTGAGGCGGTAAAGGTGGGATCCCTCGCTGAGTCCGAAGGAAAAAACCCTGGAAGGTAAACAGATTAAGAAAGAAAGAAAGAAAGAAAGGAAGAAAGAAAGAAAGAAAGAAAGAAAGGTGATTAGCTGCCAACTCTGGAGGACCGGGTTCGATTCCCGGCTCTGCCACAAAATATTAAAAGTGGTACGTGGGGTGGAGCGGAGTCCACTCAGCCTTGGGACGTCAATTAGGTAGATGGGGATTCGATGCCCACCTCAGCAATCCTCGAAGTATTTTTCCGTGGTTTGCCACTCCTCCAGGCAAATGCCGGGATCGTACCGAACTTAAGGCCACGGCCGATTTCATCCCTCTTCCTTGTCTATCCCTTCCAATATTCCCATCCCCACCACGAGGCTCCTGTTGAGCATAGCAGGTGAGGCCTCCTGGGAGATGTACTGGTCCTCCTTCCCAGTTGTATTCTCCGACCCAAAGTCTCACGCTGCACGACACTGCTCTTGAGGTGGTAGAGGTGTGATCCCTCGTTATGTCTGAGGAAAAAATCCCTGGAGGGTAAACAGATTAATAAACAGGAATAATAATAATAATAATAATAATAATAATAATAATAATAATAATAATGTGTGGAAATATTATTGAACAGGAGTTAAATAACGTGCCAGAAACCAGCGGTACCATCGAATGCCACCAAACTCTGTAAAGCTCGAACGTGTTACTTGGGTAGAGAAGGACAATAATTTATTGGCTGTACGTCTGACAAGCGAACTATTCAGGTTGAGCCGGACTGATTGCAATAAAACTTGGTGGGATGATCAACTAAAATATTCTACGTTTTATGGTGATAATCATTCTTCTGTACAATAATATTTACATAATTGAAAAAGTACTACTTTGTAGCTGCAGCTCTAAATGGAACTTTGTGTACATGCAGTATAGAGATGACCAATATTTAATACTATATAACAGTTTAACTACCAATACAAGCGAAGTAAAAATATTAAAACCTTAACATTTTGATATTTTCATACAATCTATAGTGTACGCATTAGAAAAATAGGTTTGTAGAGTGTCGAATTCTGTTTGGGTTGTCAAATTCCCATTTTCGGTTTAAGTGCTTCATGGTTCTTTAAAATACAACTGCCGGTATATTGCTACAGTGCGTATGCAAGGTCATTCACGTCATCATCAGCTAACTATGCTCCGAGCCACGCAGCTGTATTTTCAGCTATTAATTTTAACACTACCGTCGATTTTATTGCAAAATTATTATTAGAATTAAGTTTATGATACGTTAATTGACTGAGCGGGTTTGCCGTGCGGTTAGGGTCACGCAGGTGTGATCTTGCATTCGGGAGGTAGTGGGTTCGAACCGCACTGTTGGCAGCCCGGAAGGTGGGTATCCGTGGTTTCCCATTTTCACACCAGGCAAATTCTGGGGCTATACCTTAATTAAGGCCATGGCCGCTTCCTTCCCATTCCTAGGGCTTTCCTGTCCCATCGTCGCCATAAGTCCTATCTGTGTCGGTGCGACGTAAAGCAACTAGCAAATAATAATAATAATAATAATAATAATAATAATAATAATAATAATAATAATAATAATCGAATGGTCTCAGCTATCGTGTGCAAGCATTTTTATTTGATGCTTGTGGATTGAATGAGGTGACAATTGCTACGTATATGCAACGGGAAACTACCTCACTCCTCATTTCCCTAGTACGCCTCTTCAGTGACACCTAGGCCATCTATGACAGCTAATGGTGAACCTGTTGAGGATCCAACCAGCCTTCGGGATGAATACCCAACTACACAAGCAGATATACAAGTGCAGGACTTCAAACCCATGAAGTAGTCTTCTACAGCTCTCTGGGTGGTCGCAAGGCGAAATAGCGACGCCATAGTTTAAGCGCCATCCATACAGCTGACAATGCTTTACTTTCAATAGATTAGATCGAAAAAATTAACTGCATCAATATGTTCAGTCACAAGAAACTGGAGTAAATAATTGTTTTCAGGGGAAAATAAGGATCTATTGTTTAGCATATAAAATACATGTTTTATGATAACTGAATTGAATTGAACGAGGTTCTTAAATGTTTTGAAGTACTTGCGGCAAATTAAAAGTCGGACACTCATCATTGCATTGTACGAAGAAATGTGCATATTTTGGAAACACTTTTCGTCCAGTTAGGTAGATATATTCTTTATATCCCTAATAGAAAAGAGTACTTTTCGATGTAATAAAATGGGTTTCTGAGCAAAAATTGTTTATACTTCACTAAGTATCTTTCATTCATAAATTAGGTGAGAAATGCATGAAGTTCTGCGAGAAAATATGTGCTGATGGTGGGTATAAATTGTTTCGAAATTAACTGAGTTCTTGGAATACAGTTAGAATTCAGGTTGTCTAAATGTTTAATATTTCGAATTTCAAGACGTGGAGTACTAGCTAAAGGTGTTCCCTTTATCCTTGGTGCAGAATGATGAACCTTCCTGTACTCTCCTAGGGGATGGAGGGTAGAAACTAAACCCTTGACAGAACAACAAGACTTCGTTACGAAACGTCTAAGGGGAGAAGAGAACATAACGTATTTCCCCCAACCCCCACCCTATAATATCCATCCCCTCTCTTGGCAGCGGACAGTCTTCGTAGATTAAACTAGATTTACTCTCACTTAGTTCACTATTAATGAGGAAGGCGTGACTAGTGCTTTAATCACGACTGAACACCATGGCGTCCTGCCCGATTAAGTAATTGTCAAATGCCACCCACCTGAGAGGATTTATTAACTTAGCAGGCTAAAGAGGAGAGGGGTGAACCATTTAACGTATCATACCAGATATCGACAGAATAAAACTAATTTGGAAGTTAAAACCAACCCCTCAGTGCAGAGTTTAAAATAACGGTGTGGAATTTAAGTTGTGGTTGCAGAAGATTCATCTTTCGAGGAGAAATACCCTTACCACATGAAAACCGAGCGAGTAGCCGCGCGTGAAATTTGATACATTTGATCGGAAGTTGAATCTGTTGGGATAATTTATAAGGATGGTGGTCATTCAGTAGAAAATTAAGCGGGGTAAGTTATGCTATAAGAAATACCCAGGTAAAACTTAGGCCCGTGCCACCTGAAAAATTATGAGATAAACATGAAACTTAATAAGTTGGTTCGGACACATACCTCTTGAATCTGTTGGCATACGTTATAAGCTTGCATTTTATGGAAAAGAGAAAGCAGTGTCGATATTTCTTTAAGAAATGCTTTAGTTAGTATTATGCCCCCAGCATCATAAAAAAAACGGATAAATATGAATCTTTATAAATTATCAGAAATATATTACTTGAATCTGTAGGCATTCTTTCGAAGCTTGTAGCTCATTGAGAAGAGAAAGGGAGCAGGGTCATTTCTGCCATAATAAATACCTAGGTTATTTTATGCCTTTACTATATGTGATAAATATGAAAATTGGGTCTGTCGGGTTAAGTTCGAAGTTTGCAGCCCATATAGAAGGGCAAACTGCGGTTCCAGTTCTGCCAAAGAAACACACAGGGAACATTTAGGACTCTAGAATCTGGTCAAATTATCAGAAAAACATGAAAGATGATAAACTGGATCAGAATTATATTCTTTGAACCTGCTGGCATAAGTTATACGCTTATAACTCATGCAGATGAGAAAATATGCAGTGCATTTCTGGCATAAGGTAATCATTAGTTACATCTTGGTCCCTAGCAACTGAACGAATTATGGGATAAACATGAAATTTTATGAAATGGATCGGAAACATACCACTTCAATCTGTTGGCATGAGTTATAGGCTTGCAATTCATATGGATAAGGAAATACACAGTGTCAGCTCTGCCATGAGAAATGTGTAAGTTGCACTTAGGCCCCTAGCAACAGAAGAAACTATCCGATGAAAGTGAAACTTGATAAATTGGATTAGTAAATAAACAACTTCAGTCTGTTGATATGAGTTATAATTTTTTAGCTCATGTAAAGATAAAATAAGAAGCGTCAGTTCAGCCATCAAAAATGCATTAGTTACATTGCGACCGCTAGCGGCTGACGGAATGTTCAGAGAAACATGAAAGTAAATAAATTGGATGCGAAACATAAGACTTTACTCTGTAGGCTGCGAGAAAATACGTGCTCATGGTAGATACAAATGTTTTCGAAATTAACCGAGTTCTTGGAATACAGTTAGAATTCAGGTTGTGTAAATGTTTAATATTTCGAATTTCAAGACGTGGAGAATACTCCACTCCATTCTCTTGCAACTGAACATATTATCGGTTAAAAGTGAAAGTTGAAATGTTGCGTCGGAAAAAATACCACTTTAATCTGTTGGCATACATTGTAAGTTTGTAGCTTACGCGGTTAGCCCGGGCATCGAACTTGGGTCTGTGATGTTAGCGCCCCTGTGAGGTTAAGCCTGAAATATAACACGAGCCTGTAAGGTTATGCTTGCACATGTGGCCAGCGTTACGTTATGACGTCATGTGAGGTTAAGCATGCACTCTTAGCCTACACCCTATACTATCTCATCAAAGTTTGTCTGATAAGACCAATGTATAGCGGCCATCTTGCTCATTAGCCCCTGGGCCTGAAGTCTCCTTTTATAACTACATACATATATTAGCAACAAACGTACTGTAATCAGTTTTAGTAAACGTGTCTCTACACGCGTTACTTAGTGCAATTCCACATTCTTTAAAAGTTAACCGATCTCCATGGCGCAGCCGTTGTCCTTCCATTTTCTAAATAGCCTAGTATGTTCGATCCCGGTGATAATGAAATGAAATGGCGTATGGTTTTTAGTGCCGGGAGTGTCCGAGAACAATTTCGGCTCGCCAGATGCAGGTCTTTTGATTTGACTCCCGTGGGCAACCTGTGCGTCGTGATGAGGATGAAATGATTATTACGACGACACATACACACAGCCCCGTGTCAGCGAAATTAGTCAATTAGGGATAAAATTCCCAACCCCGCCGGGAATCGAACCCGGGTCTCCTGTGACCAAAGGCCAGCACGCTAACCATTCAGCCATGGAGCCGGACCCCGGGTGATTTCAGTGGCATTTGAGCTCCTATACGCGACAAGTATAATAATGTCGTTGGCTTCCAAGACGTTAATATTCAAAATCTTATACTCCTGTGTCTCCTAAAATATAGAGCAATTGAATGGTATTGTTATTAACACAAATTAGATTTCAGTACCGTAAATAATATTCCGAATTTCAGTTCAGTTTAAAATGATGAGGTGTATTCCCGCTTATTAATAAATTATGATGTAATTTCGTAGTGCAGGTAATCACAGGACGAGTATCGAATATATTCTCAAAGTATCATACAGCACATATTAAAAATGCAACGGTTCATGAAATTTCCTCCAGCGTGCGCAGATAAATTTAAATCCATATTTCCAAATATGTTGCACCATGCATATGGCAGTTAAAATCATAATAATGTTATTTTTTTTACGTCCCACTAACTACTTTTACGGTTTTCGGAGACGCCGAGGTACCGGAATTTTGTCCCGCAGAAGTTCTTTTACGTGCCATTAAATCTACCGACACGAGACTGACGTATTTGTGCACCTTCAAATACCACCGTACTGTACCAGGATCGAACATGTCAAGTTGGATTCAGATGGCCAGCGCCTCAACCGTCTGAGCCATTCAGCTCGGAAACAGTTAAAGTGATGTCATTTTGATCAAATGGCAGATTCTAATGTGTTTGTAATGCTATTTGTTCGGGGCGTCGAACTACTTGCACCATATGATATGAAACTGCATGTAATTGGAATTGTCCGCCTCTGCGGTGTAGTGGTTAGCGTGATTAGCTGCCACCCCCAGAGGCTCGGGTTCGATTCCCGGCTCTGCCACGAAATTTGAAAAGTGGTACGAGGGCTGGAAGGGGGTCCACTCAGCCTCGGGAGGTCAACTGAGTAGAGGTGGGTTCGATTCCCACCTCAGCCATCCTGGAAGTGGTTTTCCGTGGTTTCCCACTTCTCCTCAAGGCGAATGCCGGGATGGTACCTAACTTAAGGCCACGGCCGCTTCCTTCCCTCTTCCTTGCCTATCCCTTCCAATCTTCCCATCCCTCCACAAGGCCCCTGTTCAGCATAGCAGGTGAGGCAGCCTGGGCGAGGTACTGGTCATACTCCCCAGTTGTATCACCCGACCAAGAGTCTGAAGCTCCAGGACACTGCCCTTGAGGCGGTAGAGGTGGGATCCCTCGCTAAGTCCGAGGGAAAAACCGAACCTGGAGGGTAAACAGATGATGATGATGATGATGTAATTGGAATTGCGGAAGTGTAGAGTGTTGAATGTGAGGAAAGGAACGTTAAGGACGGCACAAACACCCAGTCCCCAGGCCAGGGATATTGAGCACTTAAAATTAAAAACCCCTGACCCGGCAGGGAACCGAATCGTGGGCCGCCGGGTGACAGGCGGACGCGTTGCCCCCTACACCACGGGACCGGACTTCTAATGTGTTTGAGGGAACCAATGAAGACAGGTATTAAATCTCTAATTACGTTCGAAAATAGGTGTACGACTGTACTATATGCAGCCAAATTCCTGTGATCCGTCTCAGCAGGAAGTATTGACTACATGTCTTGCGGAAGTTGCCAGATGGACGGATGTAGTCAAATTAAATGAGCCATCTACATGAATATATAAAATACGCTAACGATGATGTTTATGGACCATCGTCTTTGAATTTACGTGATGTATTGAAGCGGCTAATAGGCATGCCTGAAGAAAGCTTAAAATGGAGAACTTGGCGCATGGGAACAACTGTGATAAACACACGCTACTAGATTCAAGGGCTAGTAAAACTCCATTACAAGCTGTTCGATAGCCTATTTGTAACCTCGACTCTAACAAGGAGAGGCCAGACCCTGCATGGAACAGATTTCAACGAGCTTCAATGTACCTACTGGGGGACACTCAACAGTAACTCGAGTATAAGGGTTTAGGTCAGGGATGGAGAACCTTTTCCAACTAGTGTGCCATTTTAGGTCTGGATTATTATTCTCAACTGTTTACTGTGCCACTTGTTATTTTCGTTTGTAATGGATACAACCTCCACCCCTACTAACCACCGCCATCCCTAATTCCAAATTGTGTTTCATAATATGATATTACATATATATATTGTCATCATCATCATCTGTTTACCCTCCAGGTTCGGCTTTTCCCTCAGACGCAGCGAGGGATCCCACCTCTACCGCCTCAAGGGCAGTGTCCCGGAGCTTCAGACTCTTGATCGGGGGATACAACTGGGGAGAATGACCAGTACCTCGCCCAGGCGGCCTCACCTGCTATGCTGAACAGGAGCCTTGTGGAGGGATGGGAAGATTGGAAAACCACGGAAAACCACTTCCAGGATGGCTGAGGTGGGAATCGAACCCACCTCTACTCAGTTGACCTCCCGAGGCTGAGTGGACCCCGTTCCAGCCTTCGTACCACTTTTCAAATTTCGTGGCAGAGCCGGGAATCGAACCCGGACCTCCGGGGGTGGCAGCTAATCACCCTAACCACTACACCACAGAGGCGGACACATATATATATTGTAAAATACCAAATACATGTGATTGCATGTTTCATGGTCGTATTTTGCGAATACCGCAAAAATAGTTAGTAGCTTTGTCATTTATGTTAGGTTCATAACTTGTCTTCACAATGTTCAATGTTCTGCTTGCAGGCGTATGATGACCCAAACAAAGTAAGTAGCGCTGTGGCAAGTTTCTTCATGCCCGAAAACTTTTGTGGGAGACTGTTCCACTGTTCAAGTATGAAGTTCTCCGTCTTCTGGAGAGAGTATTCACCATCCACAGCACACCCGATTTTCACTAATGCTTCATCAAGTTGTACGAAATTTTCACCCATACATGCTTTCTTAAAATTCAGTCAACTCCATTTCTAAACTGCCAATATCTAACCACTCAAAAAAAAAGTCATTTGTGGAATATGAGGTTTGGAAATGAAGTGCGATACTTTCTCCATATCTCAATATTGGGATCATTTCTTGGCAAATATTTGTCTTACAAAATTCATAACAGTAAACAGTTACTCACTAAGAAAAACTACGCGATGCTGGCTACCACACACAAGCCAAATTTCACTAATTCACTTGATATGGGTGAGCGAATGGCTCGTCGGCTGCATCTGACATTTATTTCACTTGACTTCAGGACCTGTGGGTGTTTTAGTGTTGCCATAATGCACGTTCGAATGGAACTAGAATTTAGATATCCGGTATTTATTTCTTAAACCTGAAACACTATGTCTATACGATGGATGAGATATGTATAGTCTAGAGTACAAAACGTACATAAAAATGTTAAGATGGTCATGTGGTGTGCCACCGAAATTGTGTTCGCGTGTCGCCTAATGACACGCGTGGCATAGGTTCGCCATCCCTGGTTTAGGTCAACACGCTTTCGTTTTCGAAGAAATTGAGGACAAAATATGACGCAGGATCTTCGGACCAAGAGGAGGTGATAAAACACTAAAAGGCAAACACGTTTTACTTTAACGTGTCAGGTCCTCAACCTTTAAATTTCCGAAAGAACTGATGAATCCTCGATTCCAGTGTAACTCATATACAATATGCTTGGAAATTTAGGACGCAGTCAAGCGGAGCGGTAGCCGAGTTGTCACCGTAATTGTCTGTGCGCTTCGACGACGTAGGTTCAAGTTTCGTCATAGGTATATTTTTGTGTAAAAAATAAATGATTATTTGAGCGAACGTGAAGATAAAATGCGAATAAAAGTATTAGGCAAACTGCAGTGAACTTTTTCTACCTCAAATTAATATATTCTTTTATTTTCCTTCTTAATCATTTTACCCTCCAGGTTTGGCTTTTCCCTCGGACTTAGCGAGCATTCCCACCTCTACCGCCTCAAGGGCAGTGTCCTGGAGCGTGAGACTTTGGGTCGGGGGATACAACTGGAGATGAGGACCAGTACCTCGCCATAGGGCCTCACCTGCTATGCTGAACAAGGGCCGTGTGAGGGGATGGAAAGATTGGAAGGGATATACAAGTAAGAGGGAAGGAAGCGGCCGTGGCCGTAATTTAGGTACCATCCCGGCGTTTGCCTGAAGAACTGGGAAACCACGGAAAATCACTTCGAGGATAGCTGAAGTGAGAATTGAACATTCCTCTTCTCAGTTGTCCTGCCGGGGCTGAGTGGACCCCGTTCCAGTCCTCGTACCACTTTTCAAATTTCGTGGCAGAGCAGGGAATCGAACCCAGTCTTCCAGGGGTGGCAGCTAATCACACTAACCACTACACCCCAGAAGGGACTAAATAAGTATATATATCTATGTATATAGAGAGAGATCCAGCAGTAGCTGTGAGAGCATTATTATTATTATTATTATTATTATTATTATTATTATTATTATTATTATTATTATTATTATTATTATTATTTGTACTTTCACACATTGTTATGCCCATCTGAGGCGCACGCTTGAACTTATTAACTGATGATTTTGCTTTCTTCTCTTCCCAAAATCTCTTTTTCCTCTCACTGAAATTCTTCTTAAGTTCTTCCGTCCAGGTTTTGTTAGTTCTAGTTTTTGCCTCCACGAAACAATGATTATTAATCAGTGTTCTGAAAGCAGATCGGTTCTTCAGAGTTTCCTGGTTGATGTTGATTTCCTGAAGATCTGATTCTATTTCATTTAGCCAGTTGTTCTTGACTTTATGTGAGGGCAAGATTTAGAATTCTTTTGGTCAGTCTATCATTGTTCATTCTGAGAACGTCACCGTAGAATTTCAACCTTTTTTCCTGATAGTGTCAGATTTCTTCAGTATGGCAATAAATTTCATGAGATTTCCTTTTCATCCATACACCCTCTGTGTAGACTGGGCCGAAAATTTTTCGTAAATTTTTCTTTCTTGCTGTTTTATGTATTTTATGAATGATCTACCGCCAATGATTAGGGTTTTCGACGCGTAAAATGCTCCAAGTTTTATGTCTTAGTTTTGTTTTCCGAGATAATGACTTTTTGTTATATGTGTTTTTTTCCGCTATTTGCTTTACGTCGCATCGACACGGGTTTTATGGCGACGATGGGATAGGAAAGGGCTAAGACTGGGAAGAAAACGGCCGTGGCCTTAATTAAGGTACAGTCCCAGCATTTGCCTGGTGTGAAAATTGGAAACCACGGAAAACCATTTTCAGGGCTGCCGACAGTGGGGTTCAAATCCACTATCTCCCGGATGCAAGCTCATAGCTGCGTTCCCCTAACCGCACGTCCAGCTCACCCGGTTTATATGTGTTCCAAGTGATTCGACATGCTTTCTGTAATTTAGTAATTCTCTCCTTATTTGCTTCACGATTTAATTCAGAATGTTGAATGATTTCTCCAAGGTATTTGAATTTACTTACTTGGGAAATTTGTCCAAATTTAGTCATCATAGCTTGCCCATCTAGAAACCGACTGGCTCCTTCCGTGTACTGGTTTTTTCATATGAAATCTGAAGTCCTGTTTCTGCTGCAATTCCATGTATGTTTTCGAGTGAGTGGTTTGCTTCTTGCCAATTATTAGAAAGAATTGCCACGTAGTCTGCAAAAGGTAGACACCGCACGTTAATTCTGTTTTTCAGTTGTCTACCAAGAGTTATTCATTTAACTTCTTTTCCCCAGGTTCTGATTACTTTTTCTAGAACAAGAATGAATAAGACAGGTGACAGTCCATCTCCTTGTTGAACCCCTGTGTTGACATCAAAAGGCTCAGATATTTCTCCTAAGAATTTAACTTTGGAAGTAGTGTCAGTTAATGTATGTCTGATCAATTTTCTTGTGTTTCAGTCTACTTCAAATTCTTCGAGTACTTTGCTATTTGCAAGACATAAGTCTTATGTCGAGTACTTCGAAAAGTGTCTGTCGGTCTATGGAGTCATACGAAGGTGATCACTGTTTGTCTAATTTTGCGCATTTAGGATAGTTTTGAGACTGAGTATTTGTTCTGTGCATGATCTGTCCTTTCTGAAACCTGTCTGGTATTCTCCAATGAGGTTATCTGTCTTTCAAGTCTTCTCAGTAGAACTTTGGAGAAAATTTTGTAGGTAACTCATACCAAGGAGATACCTCTATAGTTGATGTCAGTTTTATAACCTTTTTTGTGCAGTGGTTGAATTAGCACACATTTCCAGTCCTCAGGAATCTTTTGCGTGATCCAGATATCGCTGACAATAGCATAAAGTTTCGAGGCAAGACTATGGACACCAATTTTCCACATTTCGGCAATTATACCATCATCACCTGGAGCTTTGTTATTTTTCAGTTCACTGATATTTTTTTTCTAATGTAGGTGGTTATAAATCTGGATTTGGTGTGGGTTCTTCAAAGGTGAGTTGTTCCCCAGGAGTTTCATAGTTTAAAAGTTTCTGAAAATCGTTTGCTCACAGTTTGTAATTTTCCTGGTCATTCGTTTGTAGAGTTCCATCCGACGTTTGAAACGAACGCTAGGTGCCTGGTAATTTGATATTTCTTCTCTTAAAGTTCTGTTCAAGTTTCGAGTGTTATTTTTTGTGAATTCCAGTTCAATTTCTGTCAATCTTCTGCGATTATATTTGCGTTCCTCACATCTAATGATTTTTGAGGTTTGTTTCTGGATCTTAATGAATTCTTGCCAAGTTTTACCAGTTTTATGGGAATTCCAATCTCTTCAGGCTCTCGTTCTAAGCTATATATCCTTGTCGCAGGTTTCATTCCACATTATTATTATTATTATTATTATTATTATTATTATTATTATTATTATTATTTAAACAAATAGTTTTAGGTTTTAAAAGAAGTGTTCCGTATGACACTGTCAGTCATTAATCATTGCCCCAGAGGAGTGCGACAGGCTTCGCCACAAGATGGGGGATTAATTCATTCCATCTCGACCCGGTCACTGACTGGAAAACAGGTTGTAGGTTTTCATTGTCATTTTCATGTTCCCTATGACAAGTTTTCAAAAATTAAACAACCGTTCCTACAATATCTCAGGGAATAACTCTTCGACATATAGTTCATTACAAGCCTAGGTCTTCCAGTACGACTGATGGTGCGAACGTTATATTGACTCGTAAATTCGTGACAGATCCTTGAGTCGTTGTCGATTATAACTTCCTCAAAATTGGAGATAAATTCATAGATACTGAACTACAAATAAACTATCTATGAAGCTGTCACATATTCGCACTGATGTCCCTTGAAAATTCCTCAAGGCTACTTACTCTGGAAAACAGAATAGAAAACTTAACTTACTCCAAAAATAGTTGATTATGTGAGGTCGGATAAAGTATTATGCAGTTGATTCAGTTCCAAAGATGCATCGGCAGATGCATGTAGGCAATGGCTCAGATAATGGAACAAGCAGATGTTCGAGCTCTAATCGAAAGCTTGCTCGGCGATAACCACATACAACAGTGAAGATTCTTCATTGGTACAAAGACGCTACTATCCAAAAGAGATAAAATTATGAGTTCCGCTAAGTTGAGAGACGTTTCGTCAGTGAACTGACAAATAAGGTGAAGTCATTGCTATTCAAATACCACCTACAAACGCCCAGACTTGTGAGAATTAAGGGTCAAGAAGAGCTGAAGTAACAGTAGTGTTGTACTGAGGAGTTCGTAGCCCCGTTGTTCAGCCCCTTAAAACATGAGGTTAATATTCTGTATGATTGTTTCAATAAATATAAATTTAAAAAGCCGGGCTAATTAGCTCAAGTGGTAGAGTGCTGGCCATCTGACTCCAACTTATCAGGTTCGATCCTGGATCAGTCCAGGTGTATTTGAAGGTCCTCATGTACATCAGACTCGTTACGGTAGATTTATCGGAAAGTAAAACAATTCCTGCGGGAGAAACTTCCAGCACCTCAGCGTCTCCGAAAGCCACAAAACTGTAATAATAATAATAATAATAATAATAATAATAATAATAATAATAATAATAATAAGTGAACTATCGTGTTAATTTTGTAGTCGGGAATTCTGTCGTAAGGTCACTCATCACTTAATTTACCATATTATTATTATTATTATTATTATTATTATTATTGTTATTATTATTATTAAACCTACCTGCTTTTTCTAGATCATAGATCAAATAAGCCATTAGTCTATTCATTGTCATAGCCATCGATATTGTGAATAACAAGTGAATATCGTGCTGGGCGAGGGTTTTTTGGTAAAGAATCACTTAAGTAATGTTAATTGCAGTTCCATTTGCCTCCAACGCAGGAAAAATTCATAAAATAATTTCAATCTTGGATTACAGAAAGGTTTCCTATTTTCTGAAATGCCAGTTGTATAACCATTCAGAATATAACGGAATGCAAATGCAGAAGAAGGGAAAGCTGGTCGATCTTGTAAATATTTTTTCAGTTTTAGCAACAATATCGTCAATAAGGAGGGTGATGTCTTCGATGTCCATGGTGGTATTTTCACCTAATCTACAGCAGAAGACACTCAGGCAGTTACAAGGAATTGCCCTCTTCTTCCTAAAACTGAATAGGGAATTCATGAATATGTGCATCCTTCCAGTTCCTCAGTACGACTCATAGATACGGTCTTTTAACCCAAAGAGGCAGGAACGAATTGAATTTCTGATGGTGATGATATCGGCACACTGGACATCGGCGGGGAGCCGAACTTCCGCTGCAGCGAGCATACAGAGCCATCGCACACTGAAGGAATCATTCGATGTAACGGATTCCAGTTCTCTGCTCATTTGAAAATAATACACACTTGCTTTCATGGTCCTCATCTTACAGGAAGGTTTAAATAATAGATGGGTTTATATGCAGTGTTCAAATGGTAGTCAAAACATAATTCCGAAGTAACTACCTAGTAAATACGTAGCCTATTAGGTTATTATGTTTATTAGTTTAATGAACCATTATTATAACTTAGTTGACATTCGACAATTAATTCAGCTCAACTCTCCAGCCTACCATATGACTATAAGTCATGCTCATGACCACTCGAAATTGTCATTGCGCAAAACTTCAATAATCGAATCGCGAGATCACCGGTGTACGTGGACAGTGATTAAGTGAGCCCACTGACGCAATAACAAATAAAATTACGTTGAATCAGAAAACTACAGGTCTACGGTATATCTCGGGTAGCCTGTACAAAATTTACGATTTAAAACATCCTCTGCTGATAGAAAGAGACATATTTTCAAAGATGACCGAGCGAGTTGGCCGTGCGGTTAGGGTCGCGAAGCAATGAGCTTGCATTCATTGGATGGTGGGTTCGAATCCTACCGTCGGCAGCCGTTAAGACGGTTTTCGGTGGTTTCCCATTTTCACACCAGGAAAATACTGGTGTTGTACCTTTAGTAAGACCACAACCGCTTCTTTTACACTCCTAGACCATCGTCGCCATAAGAAATATCTGTGTCGGTGCGAGGTAAAGCAACTTATTTGATTTATATTTAGTACGTACGGTAAGCTACTTATTGCGAACAGAGGTATTTTACATCCAACTCTCTATATGTAATAGAGTTGTGACTTTCAAAGAACTGTGGGAAAACCATAAGTTAGTGTATAAAATTTGAGTTACGTCAGTTCTTCTTCTTATTATTATTATTGTTGTTACGGGGTTACCCGTGGAGCAGAAAGAGGTTTAAAGAAGGTGCCGGGATGAATAGGTCTATCTACAATATCAAAAGTGAATTACAACTTTAAACTTTCTTTTCCAAAAACAAACTTAGCAACATATCAGGTACAAAAGCAATCTTGAAACAAGAGTAGGAAAGTCCAAGATTAGTAATTTTTACAAATTCTGGGCTTCAAGCCTCTAGTTTTACAATTTTACAAAAGGAAGAGGTATTACTTAGTGAGGGGCAGAAATCCCCTAATTCAAGAGCACTTGCTCCCTAAATCACAATATCTAGCCTCCCAGAGGCACACTTTACAGTTACAAAACTTGAAAAAGAGCTAACAGGCTCTCAGGTTTCCAAGCCTATTCAAGGCAACATCAACTTACAATCACTGGGCTCTCAAAGCACAACTTACAATCTGAAAATGATTTATACAGGGGTATTTAATACCCAACCTACGGGGCCTTCATGAAAAAAGAACAGGTTAAGTAACTGGCCCAAACCCAAAATGAATGGAGGCGTACACTGCGCTCCAAGATAATGAAAACTGAAAAACTTATAGGGCTCTAGGCCGATGAAACAGGGGCTATTCCCAAACTACTGAGGTGACTGGCATAAAAATTACTTTAACACATTACAGAAGGAAAAACCGTTACAAAACGTAGACACCTCAAACCAAGACGAAGGGGAGCTCGAGAGGGTAACTCACTCTCTATCTCCGATTTATAATTAAAGATTTTTTGAAGCCAAAAGAAAAGTTACATTTTAGAAAAGTAGGTTACATGGTTAAAGTTTCGGACCTTCCCCTCGGAATAATTTGCGGCTACAGCAAGAAAGATGGAATTATGTGGCCATTACCTTATTGATGTTCTAGCTGCCGACGAAGGAGGCCGCCCGCCTCCTGCTTAAACACACACACACAGATAGACGATGATCAATTGGCCAAGAAAGGTGAAAAGCCGTAGTTTATAAACTCTCAGGGAAGGTTCGAGATCATTCAAGATTAATCAAGACACACCCTCTTAAATTTTATTGGCTGATACAAAGTGAACAAGAAATGAGGCATTGGTTGAAAATTAATTACAAGAATTAGTGATTGGCTAGATTCAAAACTGGCGGAAAGAAAAGGAAGTATTTGCAACCCAAAAATAAATGAACATAGATCAGTTATGGACAACCTAGAAATATGAAAATTCTTTAATTTATAAGTTATTTCACCTTGCAACAGGGTGCATGATGATAGTTTTTAGTAGTGTCATCTTTACTGTTGAAGAATGTCCAAACTTCTTGATGAATGGCAAATAAAACAAGGAGAAATTCACTCAATTTAGGAAACTTCACAATAACATAATTACTTAATATTTCGGTGGAGACATCTTCTGATTAAAGTTCTAAGTTCCTGTTGTAGTAGTTTCCACTTTAGTTCGATAGAGGAATTCATTTAGGCGCTAATTTTGAATACGCGGCGGTGAGGTGTACCTCCCGGTACAATTATTATTATTATTATTATTATTATTATTATTATTATTATTACGTACGTTTTGTACCGTAATATAACGTGCATGTATAGTACTGCACAAGTACCTACTTTTTCCTGCATTTCATTTTTTAACTTATTTGTTTTTGCATTATGTACTTACCGTGAATACAAATGAAATTTCCATGCTCTTTGCGATCATTAAAAAAAATTGGTAAACAATTGATCGGGAGTCTCGCAGCTGGGCGACAGGTCTAAATGCAGATCACTGATGATTGTGTGTACATATATTTTTTCATCTAATTCTATCAAGACCGACTCCAATCCTCAGACCGTAATATACAAAAAAACATGGCGACCGAAGTAGCCGGATTGGTGGGATTGGCTAACACGAAAACGTACAATGCCGGTAATTTAACATGATAAATGTAACATAGGGAAAAATCACTTTCACGTATGCAAACGCTTCGCCAACAAGTACGCACCACCACTATAATCACATATATTCTACTATAAAATAAAACAACAAGCTGATTATTTAGGCATTTCATTTAGTAAAATAACGTTTTCTCGTAGGCCTATATTTCACTTCCCTGGATATATGAAAATACATCATTTATGTTAAGTGACTGGCCTGGTGGAAAATAAACGTTACATGTTGTTGTTATGACAGGCAGCGGTATCCGCACCGCAACTACTTCCAGTGGGGTTGTTATAGGAGCCTCTTCGCTATAGGTATCAGAACGAACAAGAATACCCACGCCACCGGACGCCCGGTGAGCATAATATCGTTCTGGCGAGTATAGTCTGAAATTTCTCAAGACCGTATGATGACCTGATCTGAAGTTTGTCTCCTGAATACAGACTATACTCGCCGCAAACTCACTAATGAGCTGACGCAGCTCAGCAAGATGCCTGGCATAACCGTTACATTTCTAATGTAACAGTGTCATAGTGTGGAGTATAAAAAGAGTGTTAGGTTATGGGCGACAAGATGCTCGTAAACCTAAACACTATCAATATCAACATCTACATCCGAAGATGTAGATGATAGCTCGACGTTCATCCCATCATCGACAGGCGGCGGGTCTGACGCCCAGAAATTCGACGCTTTCCGTGGGCGGGAAGTCCCCCTACGAGGGGATCGCGCAGGTTTTGGAGCAGCCGTACCTGCTGGCTCAGACTCTTCCCCTCTAGATTGAGGGCATGATTTTCCCTTCGCAGGAGAATTGCGGGAGTGCGGTTCACCCCCCCCCCCTCCTTCGAGCTTTTACTCTTTGCAACTTTGCTCTTAGGAGCAACAGTCGCCTTGGGTGCAGTGATCATCACGGGTAACGATGTCGTGAAAGACGAACCTGGGAGGCTCTGACCTATCATGCTGTAGCCTAGGGTACGGGCAGGTGTATTCGTACAATTAAACTTACGGCGTGCTTCCTGGTAGGAAAGACCATCCAGGGTCTTGATCTCTTGGATCTTCTTATCATTCAGATATGTCGGATAGTTTCGGTCCCGAGGAGAATGAAGACCAGAGCAGTTAGTGCACTTGTACGGAGTTGTGCACTCTTCCGCGCCGTGAGCTACTCTTCCACATGTACCACACACCGACTGATTCGAACAGCGAGATACCATATGTCTTAATCTCTGGCATTGATGGCATCGCACAGGACGGGGGATGTACGGCCTTACAACGCAACGATAAGTTTTTACCTTTACTTTCTCTGGTAACACTGACAACTTGAAAGAGACAATGAAGGCACCAGTGGCAACGTCTTCACAGTTGACTTTGTGCGTAATGCGCCGGGCGAGTGTCACGCCACGGTTCTTCATGTCATCCATCAACTCTTCGTCAGTGTTCAAAATAAGGTCACGGTGAAAGATAAGTCCGCGAACCAGATTCAAGGAGTTGTGCTCCTCCACTTTGACGGGGATTTCGCCAAAGTGGTCGCACTTAAGCAACTGATCGGCTTGCAGTGCTGTACGAGTCTTCAGAAGCAAACTACCATTGCGCATTATTTTGAGATCCTCAAGTTCGCCGTAGGCGCCTTCAGTGTGTGTACTTAAAAGCAGCTATTTTACCAGATTAAAATCGTGCCCATCGGTTCTGGTAGCAACCAGAAACCTAGGGAAGCTGGATCCCATTCCTTCACGCTGCGCATGTTCTCAGGGAGTTGAACCTCTCAATTAAGCAAAAATTAAAGACTTCGGTTCAGGACCACCTTGGGATGGGCTACTTCGTTTCGAAGCCATGCCCGAAATCTTCCTCCCCGAACGGCACCCCCTCCGATCAGGGGGTCTCTGTAGCTGAACTAAGCTGCCAAGGCAATAACCACCTGGTCATAGCCGGTACTGCCCGGGGTCTGATGTTGGACAATGTCTAATACGGGATGACTGAGGCAATGAACACTAGGACTTCCTTCCTCCAGTCACCTGCAATAGCACGTACCCCACAGCGTATACAGAGCATTAAGTATAGCGAAGAAATAAACAATTGCAATATTATGTCCTTCTGACATTCGGCTGTGCGGGGACCTGTGTTGTCAGGCGTATACTACTGCAAGGGTACATGACGCTCCCACCCACCGATCCCTGGATGGTCAACAAATGCGGGCTTTCGGGCGTAATCGCACACGTAAGAGGCCCATTTCCGAGCAGCACGCACACCAAAAATTTGGAATAGGTCTATAACTAACCCTCAAAAAAACAATAAAAAATAAAGAGGGGTCCATGGCCACATGACCCTTTCAGTCGCCTTCTACGACCGGCAGGGATTACCTGTGAATGTATTCAACCCCTCCCATCCACAGGAGGTCCCACACATGATATCCAACTGCAATCCATGTCCGCGCCTATGTTGCCCCTTCTAGTCGCCTCTTACGACAGGCAGGGGATACCGCGGGTGTATTCTACATGTGCGTCCCCCACCCACAAGGGTTTATAATAGGTTTTTATCCATTAAGGGGCATGAGTGCAAAATCTCTATTGACTCTTAACATTGATATTTAACCACATGGACGAGCTTCAGTTCGGTGTAATCTGCTTGATAACAGATAATCGCGGCATGAATCGGAAGGTGTTGGTAGTGTTAAACCCTGCGTTACAAACCCAGTAAGCCCTCCAAGTCACTATTTCTTCTGTGTAACTGTATAGAGATTGCTCCATCTCTCACACTTGTAAGTTTTGTTATACTCCAAGATCCAGCCAAATATTTCCGTAGGCAAACACAGTTTATTGTAAAATATACCTGCATGTACATCACTCGACACTTTAAAGCACAGATACACTGACGGAATGTCAATTATATTCTAATTTATTTTTAGGAACACGAATACGTTCACCTTATGGAATTAGAGAAAAGTCTTCCCTAAACTCAGACTTATTCTCAAAATAATGTATGCACATCACAGTTTAGTCATCGACTTAAAAAAAATAATCACGATGTATATTCCTAATCCATTTCTCAACTTAAGAATATTTGTATGAGAGGCATTGCCATTGTTAGACTTAAACCTGGTTCACAACACTATCAAAACAAACACATTCTCAAGTTACTGCCCATGATTACAGACTCCAAGTGTCCATTGACTCATATAAATACACTCGCACACTTATATTCTACAAATAAACCAACATTTATTCATTTATCGTCAAGTTTAATGAAATTACACCGACTACATATGATAACAACAAACCAAAACAAACCCGCATTTCCAACATATCCGGCTATTCGATTCGCTATCTTTGAACAATCGAGAGTAGCAGTAAGGTCTGAGGATTGGAGTCGGTCTTGATTCTATATAGTTATTTAATGGAGTTTTCACTGTGAGGGAAAGGCTTTGTAACATGAAAATTTGATGCAAAGAGGTGGCTGCAGGAGAATCCTGAATCTGAAAACTAGATGACTCGTAGGAAAGCAGTTCATACAATGAAGACCAGATGACAGCAGCAAGCATTGAATGTTGTGGCTGCTGTCTTATCAGTACACAGTATACAGATGCAATAGGAACGGTGACTATAACGTGCCGTGAATCGGATCACTGCATCGATTCAGTAACGTGAACTGAATCAAATGAATCGATTCAGTAAAATGAATCAAATATCCCATCACTACTGTGTTTTCCACTCTCGCTGAGGAGCCAGCCAGTTGTCTTCAGCTTCCTTACCATCGATAAAATTGTTGGCCTGGTTGGAACATTCATCGCGCACACCGAATTCTCTTCGAAATGCTCGTCGTGTTTCAATAACAGAATTTGTCTTTCAAAATGTTTTCACAATACGAACACTCTGCCGAATAGAGAACTGCATGTTCGTGTTATGACCGCAAACACTGGAGTCAGGGAACTAATTCATAACAATAGCGAACAACAATCACTACTGGATGGTAGAGGTACCAATATAGATGCCTCCAGAGTGTCTGAATTTCAATTAAACAATAGCTTCACGACGAAAATTATAAACTCATCAAAACTATAAAGGTTTATATGGATCGCCCTATATTTTCTGAGACTCGCTGCACTCTATTATGAAGATGGAATCGAATTCGGGGCAATCTATATATTAAAAACAGTAGGCTTATTTTTGTTATTGCGAGTTTGAGAGAACGGCTGAACGAACTGACATCGTATTACATTCCGACGAAAGCTCTTGGCCTGTATATTTGCAGAGTGTCTTTAAAAGCATAACCATTCTTGTCGTATATTTTTAAATTATTAAAGAAGAATGTAGTATTCTGATTGACCAAAGCGCTAGCCAGTACTTCAAGGCGAGTGCTGAGGCATACCATACGAGAGGGTAGGTGGAAGGGGACAAACACGCATGCGCAGTCAGACGTTTTCCTGGTCACCTGTTCCAGTCTGTTGTGTTGCAGAGGGTCACCCAATCGAGAAGAAGCTGTTCAGCGCAATATTAATGTTTCTTTGTATCTCTCTTTATATTTGCTAACTTTAAATGGTGTGGGAGAAATGTGAAAATTCTTTTCTCCATGTCATAATTTTAACACTAAGGCTGCGAACTTCCTCCACTCCAGTAGTTAGGAAAGTGATTCGATCCTCCGTGTCATAGTTTACTGTCATGGAAACCCGAAGGATTGTACTTTTTACTACGAACAAACAGCTAATGTGCCAATTTTCAATTCTGATTTGGCCGACATTGTGCTCACAGCAAACCAGGTGCAGCTTTAAATTATACTAATGAAATCCTTGACGTGCCCCAACAAAATAACACAAATGTCAAGAAGGCATTTTTCATCGATGGTCCCGTGCACACTGAAAAAACAGTCCAAATAATGATATCGATGCTTAATACAAAAGTGCTTCTATTTAGGGCTTTGTGTCATATTAGCAGCATGGACAGGAATATTATTTTTTTTTTTTTGCTAGGGGCTTTACGTCGCACCGACACAGTTAGGTCTTATGGCGACGATGGGATAGGAAAGGCTTAGGAGTTGGAAGGAAGCGGCCGTGGCCTTAATTAAGGTACAGCCCCAGCATTTGCCTGGTGTGAAAATGGGAAACCACAGAAAACCATTTTCAGGGCTGCTGATTGTGGGATTCGAACCTACTATTTCCCGGATGCAAGCTCACAGCCGCGCGCCTCTACGCGCACGGCCAACTCGCCCGGTGGACAGGAATAGTCACCATTTTGCTTCCCAAGGGTTAGTCAGTGCACTGTACATTCAAAATAGGCAGAGCGCTATAATCCCTCGAGTGTTTTAAAACATCAGATGAAACATGCCCATTATATTTTCAGTGGCATCAATTTCCATTTGGCTTGGCATTTTGTATCATGATCAATAAAGCTCAAGGGGAAACACTGGAACGTACACGTTTCAATTTACCTCAGTCCGCCATGCCATATGTTGCAATGTCAAGAGTGCGAACTTTTGACGTACTTAAAATAGCAATACTGCCAAAAATAATTGTACAAAATAATGCCTTATATAAGCTATGGAAATCCTTCACTAAATATTTACCCCATTGGCCGTCATGTTTTGACGGATTTCAGCTAGTTAGATATGAACATTCTATGCCAACCTCTAAATCACAACAAGAAGTACGACATTTACAATAAACTCTCTTCGAAGGCCAAACAATATAAGTAATGTACATTAAGCACGTAATAACACCCATGCCAGTTCTTATCCTCTATTTTTTTTAGGTCGCACCGACACAGATAGGTCTTACGGCAACGATGGGATGGGAAAGGGTTAGAAGTGGGAAGAAAGCGACCGTCGCCTTAATTAAGGTATAGCCCAAGCATTTACTCGGTGTGGGAATGGGAAAACACGGAAAACAATCTTCAGGTTTGCCGACAATGGGGTTCGAATCCACTATCTTCCAAATGCAAGCTGTTAGCTACGTGACCACCGAGCTCGATAGCTGCAGTCGCTTAATTGCGGCCAGTATCCAGTATTCGGGAGATAGTAGGTTCGAACCCCACTGTCGGCAGCCCTGAAAATGGTTTTCCGTGGTTTCCCATTTTTACACCAGGCAAATGCTGGGGCTGTACCTTAATTAAGGCCACGGCCGCTTCCTTTCAACTCCTAGCCCTTCCTTGTCCCATCGTCGCCATAAGACCTATCTGTGTCGGTGCGACGTAAAGCAAAAAAAAAAACAGCTACGTGACCCAAGCCAAGCAACAACTTATGCTCCGTTATTTTTGATTCCTTCCCATTTTGCAGTCGACGGATATTTCAAATAATTCATCTGACTTACTGTACAAGATATTTTTGTAGTAGTGTACAGTGCGGTACCCCAACTTGGCTACGTCGACAAGGCTTTTCTTACACGGAAAGCAGTCATGGGCCGAAGTCTGGACATACGTGGGTAAGCACAACATGCTCCAATGCCGGTTTTAAGTCATGTGGAGCCAAGCGGAAACAAAAGACAGACCTTCACGTACACAGTGTTGTACACGGTGGATTCAGAGTACCATCAACCAGACGAATATTGTACCATCTCTGTTGAAATATTCTTGTTAAGATAAAACGATGGTGTGGAATTTACAATATATTGTAATTATTACAATTGTGTCTGTACACTTAAAATTGTTGTCTCATACTTCGTATTTTTAATCATTTATTAGTTACAGGGCCTAAAAAAGGCGAAAGTATAATATAATATTATTCAGTTCATTGATCTTTTTGCTAGGGTTTAACGTAATTCGTTCGTTCCTTCGTTCATCAGGGGTTTACATATCAATAATTTCCAGTTCTATGGCTAAATGGTTAAAGTGCTGGCCATTGGTCACAGGGGTCCCGGGTTCGATTCCGACAGGGTCGGGAATTTCAACCATAATTCGTTAATTCCGCTAGCACGGGGGCAGGGTGTATGTGCCGTCTTTATCATCATTTCATCCTCATCACGGTGTGCAGGTCGCCTACGGGAGTCAAACCAAAGGCCTGCATCTGGCAAGCCGAATGTGTCCTCGGACATTCCCGGCACAAAAAGCCATAAGCCAGTTCATATCAATAATAGTAGTCTCAAATTAGATTCACCTGTTAGCCCTATGGTTGTAAGCGACGGATAGTGCAGCTAGTTGTTCAATAAATGTGTTCAAAACGGGCGAGTTGGCCGTGCAGTTAGGGTCGCGCAGCTGTGAGCTTTCATCCAGGAGATAGTGGGTTCGAACGCCACTGTCGGCAGCTCTGAAGATGGTTTGCCGTGGTTTCCCCATTTTCACACCATTGAAATGCTGGGGCTGTACATTAATTAAGGCCACGGCCGCTTCCTTCACACTCCTAGGCCTTTCCTATCCCATCATCGCCATAAGACCTGTCTGTGTCGGTGCGACGTAAAACGAATAGCAAAAAAAAGTGTTCAAAACTCCATCATATTGTGGGTTTTTTTGCTAGGGGCTTTACGTCGCGCCGACACAGATAGGTCTTATGGCGACGATGGGATAGGAAAGGCCTAGGAATTGGAAGGAAGCGGCCGTGGCCTTAATTAAGGTACAGCCCCAGCATTTGCCTGGTGTGAAAATGGGAAACCACGGAAAACCATTTTCAGGGCTGCCGATAGTGGGATTCGAACCTACTATCTCCCGGATGCAAGCTCACAGCCGCGCGCCTCTACGCGCACGGCCAACTCGCCCGGTCATATTGTGGTTAATCAACTACTCTAGGAATATGACTGTTTCGGAATTACACATTTACCATGAGGGAAAAATATGAAATACCAATTGTACAAAATATTTTTCCAAAACTCTTAATTTTTAAGCGCAACTTACCTCAAAGAGTCGCTGGAGCACCCAAGCTGTATTTGGTACCTGATCAGGTGTGTACGATCACGCGATGATCTTATTAAGCATTCCATTCGAAGTCATCGAGATTCGAACCTGGTACACTCGAGTTATGAACCAAGTGACAAGATCAATATCCTAGTGCGCATAAAACGTAGCCTATGCTTTCCAACGTTAAGGTACAAAATGTAAACTGGAACACAGTTTTCATTTATATTACTTTTACGTATGTTTCTGTGAACCCACTAATTTTATTAACATAATTATAGTGAGATTAGCGCTGTTATTTATTGTTATTAGAATTCTGAAACCGATAAATACGTTAATTATAGAGCTTAGCTGACTGGACAGATAAGTAATTAACATATATATATTCACTAATGAAATAGAAGACATGAATAAGGAAGTATTTGTACCATAATAAATTAACAAACGGGAAGGGGAAATGCAACATTAACTAAGGAGCACCTGTAAGAAAAACTGAATTTACACACAATAGAAATATCTTCCACAGTCCGTCTTCATATCTGAGTTGTCAGAGAGTCCTGAGTTCGCTGGCCTAGGATTTTAGCCATATCTAATTCTGGGACTTGGAATTTGTAAAAATTATGTTATCATTTTACGCTCCACTAACTACCTGTAAGGTTTTCGGAGACGCCGAGGTGCCAGAATTTTGTCCCGTAGTTCCTTTAGGTGCCGGTAAATCTACCGATACGAGGATGGCATATTTGAGCACCTTCGAATACCACGGAACTTATCCGGGATGGAAGCCACCGACCTGGACTCAGAACGGAAGCTCTTCTACAGTCTAAGCTACTCAGTTTGGCTTCGGGTATTTCTCTTTGCCTTAATATAAACCTCTTCGTTTACACACGACACAACACACAACAGCGAACCATCAGATTAACACCTAATAGTAGAATACATCATTCCATGTTGGCGTCGGAAAGTGTACCCATCTGTAAAACTGGAACCAAGTCTATGTAAACAGCATCACACACGCTCCTCCATCGAGGTGTGGGTAAAACAGTGGAATGAGAAAAAGAAGAAACAGATTCCATACAATTTGACGTAGACCTATACAATAATATTTTCATGTAATTCGCGAACCGATAACAGATGATGATTTATTTATTTATTTATTTATTTATTTATTTATTTATTTATTTATTTATTCCTAACTTACTTTTGTGGGCGAACTTAGGGCTCACGGCCCTCTCTTACACTTAACCACTATAAAAAATAAAATTTAAAAATGTAAATATAAAAGTAAGACAGAAATTCTAAAAAGAAATAATAGTATGAACAGATAATTCTAAGACTAAGTTACGCCTACATATCAGTACGACAATTAGTGTGACAATACTACTACTACTACTACTACTACTACTACTACTAATAATAATAATAATAATAATAATAATAATAATAATAATAATAATAAATGAAGAAAACCCATTCACACAACATACACACAATGACTCACACAACTCAGTTTTATGTTCCCAGGAAAACCGAGCTCGATAGCTGCAGTCGCTTAAGTGCGGCCAGTATCCAGTATTCGGGAGATAGTAGGTTCGAACCCCACTGTCGGCAGCCCTGAAAATGGTTTTCCGTGGTTTCCCATTTTCACACCAGGCAAATGCTGGGGCTGTACCTTAATTAAGGCCACGGCCGTTTCCTTCCCACTCCTAGCCCTCTCCTCTCCCATCGTCGCCGTAAGACCTATCTGTGTCGGTGCGACGTAAAGCAACTAGCAAAAAGAAAAAAAATGTTCCCAGGAGAAACTTTCGGCAGGCAGATTTGAATTTATGAGAGGAAGTGAAGTGCCGAATGTCCATTGGGACATGATGATGATGATGCTATTTAAATGGGCCTAAAATCTACATCACCGGCGCCTAGTGGCATGAGATGAAAAGAAATGAAACAATAAATTAAAATTTAGCCACTGACCAGGACTTAAAGAAATTATGATGAGGAAGAGGATAATGAATTTAAAATAATCAGCGGATTTAATTCGCAATGCCTTATTTTTCTATAATATGATTCTTTTTAAATAGACTAACATGTAAAAAAGTTGAATAAGGAACTGACGATGCAGTAAAATCATGTATTGTATTGGACTTAAAAGTTGATAAATTAAACAATACACCAGGATAGGTCAACACATAGTTAATAGAATAAAAGTGTAGTGAGCAATAAAACGGATAAAAAGATCTACCCCGATAGTAAAAAATACTAGACTAATTTTTGTAGTCAATATAAACATTCACTGTCAGCTTTTTGCTGTTAACGCAAGGCAAGACTACACCAAAAGAAGACAGTTTATTCATTAGGAAGAGTAAAATAATCCCCAGGCTCTCAGCTGCCGAGATGTCCACATTGCAACAGTTCGCCGCAGACTGTTTGAGGCAGGAAGATGATGGAGCGGGCAGACCAGCAGAGAAGAAGCTTCTGACGGACACTACGCACAAAAAGTGATGGATATGGGCTAAATTACATATACTTGACTGTGGAAAATTAGAAGAAAGTTTTATTTTCAGATGAAAGCTATTCCGAAGTTAGTGATCAGCGTGTTTCTTATATGCGTAAAGAAACGTTAGAGAAAACATCACCGGCCCATATTCAAAAAGCACCAACATATCCTGCAAAAGTAATGTTCTGGACATGTTTTACCTACCAAGAGGTAGTCCCCGTGACCAGTACATAGAAATCCTTCCGAGGAGGGTAGTGTCAGTTACAAAATCACATTCAGAAAAGGTCAACAAATTCTTTGAAGACAAAAACATTAAAGTGCTCCCTTGGCTCAGCTACTCACCTGATATCAATCCCATCAAAAATTTATGTGTCATATGTAAGATGAGAATTGTGAAACTGGATAGATCAATAAAAGTTTGATATGTTTGCTTATCAAGGTGTGGTTTCACGATGAATAGATCAAGAATACTTGTGGAAAATTTATGAAATTCATGCCAAAACGTGCAGATGCTGTTTTGAAAAACAAAAGAGGTCACTTAAAGTACGAAAGTACGTCTTTCTGCAATTACAGAACTGATTTTCAGTTTTTTCAACTTCTGTTATGAAAACACTTTTCCGTATCTTTTTCGGACTAACTTGCACGCTACTGTATCGCAAGCGAAGAATAATACTTCGGTGAGTTCATAGCCCTGAATATGGATTATGTACGAGGGGTACACTTAACTTTTTGTACGTCCAGGTATGGTTCACATTTCACTTTTGAAGGTAACTGGTGTCTTATTCCACCGTTTGGTAGCAGCACACGCACAGTGGCCAACGAATACATTCGTTATAGCCATTTCATAACAACAATGTCAGCGTAGGAGCAGACAACATGGAAAGCAACCATCAGGGACAGCTCTATACGACTTGGTTCCTATGGAAAGAAGGCGTGAGCACTGCGGAAATTCATCGGCGCTTGGTGTCAGTCTGTGGAGAACATGTGCAGTCACAGAAAACAATTTACAACTGGGTGGAAGGTTGGAAAACAGGGCGCACACCGGTGGACAAGGGAACCAGTTCTGGTAGGAATGTGACAGTGTCAACACCAGCCAACATTGTCCGGGTCGAACAGGCCATCCAAGGAAACAGATGCATCACATATGGAGGCAGCCACGGGAATTAGTCGAAAAACCCTGCAGCGGATCGTGCTCGGCCACTTTCAGTTGGGAAAGGTGTCATCCACGTGGGTGCCTAGACTCATGTCTGCAGACGAAAAACAGAGGCGTGTAGGCGTGTGCCGAGAAATTGTACAACGCCATGATCAAGATCCAGCCGACTTCATGCTTTATGCCCGGCCCCACACTATAGCCGAGAGACCATCGCTGCCATTGATCAAATGGGATTCACGGTGCTGCCACACCCTCCATACTCGCCCGACTTGGCACCAAGGGATTATCAGCTGTTCGGGAACATGAAGAAACCTCTGCGTGGTCGCCGTTTTGCGGATTTTGCAGAACTGGACACAGCTGTCAAGGCATGGGTACGCAGCACTCCAAAAGAATGGTTTCAGGAAGGTCTGGGGAGACTGACACATCGATGGCAAAAGTTCATAGAGTTACAAGGAGATTATGCTGAGAAGGTGGACGTAACAACTGATGTGTAATGTGCTTCATTTGGGTAGAAAAAATAAAGTGTAAAACAATATAGTACGCCCTTCGATAATGACTATGGTTCGAGGTCCACTAATCGTACTTGAGAACAATTAAGCAGCTATCTGACGGTGAGAAAGCGGCCTCGGTCTATGAAGCCAGGAATAACGGCCGAGAGGTTTCGTCGCGCTGGCCAAGCGTCACCATGTAATCTGCAGGTCTTCAGGCTAAGCAACGGTCACTTGGTAGGCCAAGACCCATCAGGGCTGCAGCGCCGTGGGGTTTGGTTATGATCATTACTATAACCTGCCTCACTCTTTAGACTTAGCACACAAAATAAATATGGAACCCTAATCTTGGTTTCGTTCCACTGAATTTCCAATTTCCTTTTGACAGTGAGTGTTCAAGGGTACTTCACATTTGAGTTACGGTTGATGCGCTTTGGGATGGCATCAATAATCACACTGAATCGCATTTATAAAACCATTTCTTGTGTTCGTTTAAATTCCCTTTCCGTCTCAAGAAAACAGGTTGAAGATTTAAATCCAGTTCCTTTCATATCCCCCTCGTCACCCCCTCACCCTGTGCCCCTTTGCTAACCCTTCCCTACCTGGATTTTTAAATAACGACTATCAGGTTTCATTTCTTTACGCACTATGACCGGAACAAGGAAAACATTTATCGTCACTTCATCATCAGTGAGTAATTAACAAATTGCTAGTAAATAAATGTTGCTAAAATCATTGCGTCTGTTTCATAAATGAAAGATAATGCAATTAAACAAACATAGTAGATACTTAAGAGTTAATAATAATAATAATAATAATAATAATAATAATAATAATAATAATAATAATAATAATAATAATAATAATCAGTTCCTAATCATTTAGACGTGAAATAAGCGAATATGACGTCTGAAACGCTTAGTTAGCTCTAGTGTTCTTGAAACCCAGAAACTGACTTTATGTACGTGAAATATTCTAGTTTTGGAAAATAAAATTAGAATTTAAAAGTTGGTTGACAATACTGAGTAAACGGTATTTTATTTCCAGAAAAGCCGTTTTCATTACACGAATAACCTTCATTGTGCTTAAGGAAACTCCAGCTGTGCGAATCTTCTGTTATTTCTCAATAATTTGCTCCTCTCTTTACGAATGGGGCAGTCTGAACAGGTCTAGACAGTGCATAAGAAGCGTATCTAAAAGAATCCTGGAAAAATGAATATCAGTCCACTCTCTCAGTTGCCGGTGATCGGATCTTATTACACTATATAATACTTGGATGTATGAAGAAGTTGGTAGAGGCAATGAATTAAAAACGAGAAACTTGCAAATATTTGAGAAGAAAATTACCATATCCCAGTGATTCTAAGATTAACGAAAGAATTCTCGTCGATCCTCAGATTCGTGAGTTGTTCATAGACTAAATCTGTCATAGGGCCATTGGAGGGAAGGACAAAGCAAATCTGTTGTTGACAATTTCTTGGGAAATGAAAGACATGAAAAGTACGATGATCATGATAACGCTTGTTGTTTAAAGGGGCCTAACATCTAGGTCATCGGTCCCTAACGGTACGAAATGTAATTACAATTTAAAATTCCAAAATTCATCCACCGACCAGAATTCAAAATTTGATTATGAATAATGAATGGATGAATATGATTATAAAATAATTAGCGTATCCAACTCACAACATTAAATGTTAAAAATAATTCCAAAATCAATTCACTGACCGGAATTCTAAAAGACGATGACGAACAATGATTATAAACTTAAAATAATCAGTGGATCCGACGCGCTATGCCACACCTTCCCAGAGACGAACTTAAAACCACGGTACATACTGACCAAGGGGCTGCTTCCAATGCAAATCCTGAATCGATGGTGCTTGTTATCTAAAGGGATCCAACATCCAGGTCAACGGCCCCTTATAATGGTACTTATCGCTAGTAAAGTAGAACCACGGTATGTCCCATGTAGCGGTGCTAATCACAAGTAAATTAGACTCACGGTGTTCCTCACATTGTGGTACTACTCACAGGTAAAGCAGACCTATTGTGTTTCTCACATAGTGACGCCAGTCATAGGCAACGCAAACCCATGGTGTTCTTCACATTGTGGTACTACTCACAGGTAAAGCAGACCTATTGTGTTTCTAACATAGTGACGCCAGTCATAGGCAACGCAAACCCATGGTGTTCCTCGCGTAGTGGTACTACTCACAGGTAAAGCAGACCTATTGTGTTTCTAACATAGTGACGCCAGTCATAGGCAACGCAAACCCATGGTGTTCCTCGCGTAGTGGTACTAATCACAGGGGCCCATACCATCCCGTGATGTTCCCCACATAGTGAGTACTTACACAGGCAACGCAGACCCATGGTGCCACTCATATAATGGTGCTATTCACAGGAAACACCCAGACCCGTGGTGTTCCTCGAAACGCAGACCAGTTATGCCCACCACCAGATGCTGAAAAACCTCAGTGAGGATAGCCACTTTTTATCTCCTTGGGGTGTTCCAACCGAACCTGGACAAAGGGGAGCCTGCGTCATAGTGGCGGATACTATACACGGGTATCATAAACCCACTGTGTTCCACCCACAGACACATGTTAACCTCATATACAGTAGTGGTTCTAATCGCAAGAAAAGTCGACTCATGGTGTTCCTCGCGTGATGATACTAATTGCAGGTAATCTCATGGTTCAAAATTCAACATCCATTGGTCGCCCCTTTTAGTCGCCTCTTACAATGGGCAAGGGATACCGTGGGTGTATCATTCGTCTGTGTCTCCCACCCACAGGGGTTCCGATGATGATGCCTGTTGTTTAAAGGGGCCTAACATCGAAGGTCATCGGCCCAAGGGGGTCTGAAAAGCACGGTATAGCTGTTAATGAACTTCCGAAAACATACACAGAGTAAGCTATAATTATGTCAATAAAGGTTCAATTACTTCTTTCCTATCTTGACTTCCTTCCAAACACGTGTGGTGCTTTAAGTGAAGAACATGGGTAGCGAGTTTCCACCAAGATATTTCAGTGATGGAAGGAAGCTGTCGGGGAAAGTGGAATGTATCTGTGTTTGCTGACTGTTGTTGGAATGTGATTAAAAATACCACACAATCAGACTACGAACGGAAGACAAAAATGTAGATATGCTCCAGTGAACAGGTAAATAGATACTGTAAGTGCACATGAGGAAAAGTATAATATACCTTGGAACAAAGCTACAACAGAAGTTTTCCGAAGTCATATTCTGGTTCATCGAGCCCTTTTTGATTGGAATTGACTATTTATATAAATGAAAGAGATAATTTTATTTATTGTTCTTGTTGACAAGTGTTATTCGACTATTTCGACACTCTACCCTCTGTGAAGATCGTTAGCAATTTGAACGGACAGTAAGCATGATGACTATTATCATTTTATTTTATTTCATTATTTGAACACTTATAACCACATTCCCAGCTTATATAAAGTATTTCACAAAAAATATCCACGGAAGTTTGAAGTACACAAATATGCGTGCATGAGCTCAACTGCGGTGTTTATAGTGTAAAGTGTATCGTAGTCAGGTGAAGCACAACTGTGTTTGTCAGAGAACTCAACCGATAGAGGACATACATCACGTTGTCATAATGGTAAGGAACTGACGGATACATTGCCACTCTCGGGGTGACTGTTGAGCTGACAGAGCAGGAATACGAAATCAGAACCATTGGCCCTAATTACCAAATACAACTCCACGTGTGGCCATGCAGTGGTTTTTTTGACGCATGAAATTATATAAGTTAGCAGTCCGAGGACGTATCGGACATCACGATCACATGCAACGCGACAATTAACTATAATTGTCGTCGACTGAAAAAAATAAATAGTACGAAATATCGATTCTTTCTCAGAGTCCAGACCGCTTTCATGTTATTAGCGTGACCTGAATTGAAAGCATTCACTCAAGAATGAAATCCATTATTGAAGAGTTACAGAAACAACAATATTTAGGGGAAGTCTGTGTAATTTGGACCACTTAATTTTAAACGTCCATAAATCTGTTGACCTTGATGAAATTTTCTAAAATTGAATACACGACAATTAGTACAATATATCAAATGATTTGGTGAGAATTTTTTTTAAATATAATCTTTAGGATTTGTTTAAAAGTAATATCTGTTATAAAATTTGTTATCGTGTAATTTGGACCGACAGCATGCAAGTTGGACCAAGTGATCGTGTAATTTGGACTGGTAATACAAAGACTTATAAGTTATTTAATGATTGTATTATGAAATTCTAAGCAATAACATACGATACTATCAACAAATTATTTGAGAATCGCCAGTAAAGCTACGAATAAACGAAATTATTCGAATTTATCAACGGTCCAAATTACACGACGTGCAAAGATTTTATCCAAAACTAAATAATAAGCGAAGTATTTGACAATTATGAATGAAACTATGTTTTAACTTACCTAAATATTTCATCAGTGCTTGCAAAAGCTTAACACCCTCTTGGCTGAAACAACTACTTCACAGTACACCTACTTGTCACCGTACAGGCTTACAAGGAATGTGAGTATTAGGATTGTTTTCCTTTTCAACCTTAAGTCCATTAGTAAAACAACTTCGAGGAAGAAAGAAACCCTCAGCTGTCTTGCTCACCTTGCTTCAGACAGGCTTTGACCAAACTTGCAAATACCAAAAATATTTATCGGTCCAAATTACACAGACTTCCCCATCTTCTGACTCCAGCAGATATTTCTGAAGGTATAGCATAGACATTTGTCTGATGTAAACGGGCCTCATTAACCCGGTGTCAAGGCAGCAAATGTTTCAATAAACAAATCCGGATTCAAGGGAACTGAAGTGCGAGGGATTACCGTACGTTTTGTCGAATGATCACTTTTCCGAAAAGCCTACCCAATTTTAATTCGTTTTAAAAATTCGAAAGTCTTTCTCAAGCTCATTAATTCCGAATATTTTTTTAATGAAAATCATGTTGAAGAGCATAAGCCTTAAATTAAACTCCACAAAATACATCCGTTCACCATAGGGGTAATTTTCTATAAATAAGGCAATATTTTAAATTCTCTTCTGAACCGCTGTTCAATTCCTTTGTGGCATTGCTTTTACTGTTCTAGCCATTCTTAGCTCACGAGTAGTTACAGAGTCTCCAGGGTCTTTCCTTAACTCGGTTATAGCTGAATGCAGACTGGGATGTCTTCCTGCTACTTGCTGGAAAGGGTTGTTAAACCCTTCCCTGAAATTGTTTATCCGATGTAGATTATGCGTGAAATATGCGTACGTTAGTGTCCTTCAACCAGTGCTTCGAGTCAAAGATGCCCACCTCCACTCTTAGAGACTTTCGGAGTGAGAAGAAATCTGTCTTTGGCATTTTAAATGTCAACGGAGCTGATAACAACTGGACTGGTAGGCGATTAAGAGGAGTCTTACGGGATACAGCCTTTCATACATGGGCTTCTCACTCCTTGAGAGGAAGGGGCGTCTCAGTATACACTGACCTACTCAAAGCCAACATTTGGGTGAATAATTGTAGTGGATTATCGTCTACAGAGCCGGCTCCATGGCTAAATGGTTAGCGTGCTGGCCTTTCGTGACAGAGGTCCGGTTTCGATTTCCGGCAGGGTAGGGAATTTTAACCATAATTGGTTAATTTCGCTGGCACTGGGATGGGTGTATGTGTCGTCTTCATCATAATTTCATCCTCATCATACGCGCAGGTCGCCTACGGTCGTCAAATTAAAAGACCTGTACCTGGCGAGCCGAACTTATCCTCGGACACTCCCGACACTAAATGCCAAACGCTATTCCATTCCATCGTCTTCGGAGTGGACAAACGCTCTCAAAATGTCATCCAACATCTCGGCGGTTCGAGTAGTCCCTGGAAGGTGCACAAGTACAACCCGCTGCCGTCATCCTGACTGTGGCGAGACAAACTTTAGAACATGTGCTTGGTATCTGTCCCAAAGGAGCACAGGGTTAGATCAGCTCTAGCTTCAGCATTAAGGGAAATGAAATGGCAAGTTTATGAGTTTATTGTGTTTTTTCTACGGAAGCACACTGCTTTAGTGTTTGATCCCACTATTCGTTTTGAAAGAGACAATGAGCAGGCGATTGAGTTTGACAGAGAAAGAAAGATATTTATGAACCATTTCACCCATATTTAAGCGAATATTACAACATCCGACTTGGTCAGTTAAAGGATTGTTTTTTGGTAGAAGGGTAGGTACTACAAAATACACTTGGAATTTCTCAAAAGGGTTAGGCATCCCCAGAAATATACTCAACAACATAATGATAGGCATTATCGAAGGCTTCCAGACTTCCCTTTCTGCCACAAGGCCACCGCTCAGCATAGCCGGTCAGGACGCTTGGGCTATGTACTCGTCCTCTCCCAGTTAATGCTCCCGACCGAAAGTCTCACGCTCCAGGACACTACCCTTGAGGCGGTGGAGGTTGATCCCTTGCTGAGTCCGAGAGAAAAACCAACCCTGGGGAGCAAACGGATTAAGAAAGATTGGTTAATAAGTGTATTGCCATCTGCTCCTATGTGGAACAATTGGATATTATGTACTAAAAATGTGAGTACCTAATTGTTAAACGCTTATTGTTTCAAGAACTACGCACAGTAGGTGAAGTTTTATCTGATGATTACGAGTTTGGTATCACAATGAAATACCCAAGATTTGAGCCGTTTTAATTTTATGTTTGGATACAGAATTGTGAGCAAAGCATTCTCAAAATTATTTTTCACTCGTCTTTTTCGATACAAGTTATTTGATGTCTTTATAGTTAGCGCCCTGCGAGGATATACAAAATAAAATCCGCATCCGCTCCGCACCCGCATCCACTAACGGTTATTCGCATCTGAAATTTGTTATCCGCGGATACTGTAAATATTTAACTACAGTATATTACACCCAAGGTATTGAAACTGATAGCTCGATAGCTCTGTTATCATAATGCAATAGGCCTGACGTCTGGCACCATAACCCCTACAGTCACAGGTTTACGAGGGATTTTCTCTTGAGACATCTACCGACGTATTGATGTTCCTTCCTTCCTTCCTTCCTTCCTTCCTTCCTTCCTTCCTTCCTTCCTTTCCTTTCCTTTCCTTTCCTTTCCTTTCCTTCCTTCGATTAATTGTGGGCAGGAGCCAGGTAGGCTTATGTCAGATTTACGGCTTTATGGTCTCAAATCTCTTTATATATCATCGTTCTCCCATACCACTGTCAAGGGTCGCCTAATATCAAGCAAAAATAAGAGTACACCTGAGTGAAAATCAATAAACGTTATTATTTAGAAATTAACAGAAAAATTATCCACATTGCCATACTGTTTGTATCCGCCAAGAAACTAACTTCGCGGATATCCGCGGATTTGCGAAGAGCTTGCCCGTTGCGCTGCGCTTCCGTTGTAGGAATGGATCGCATGTTGATTTTGTGAAGCACTTTCTAAATATTCAAATCCCATTTTCTCGAAATTGGATGGCAGTTGCCCCTTGCATTCTGCACCACCACCTTTATGTTTCATAAATGTTAATCTAGGCCACTTTGTCTGATAATCCCCTAAGAATGTGTTGTATTCCGTAAAGTCCGCGCAGTTCTTAGTAATTATTTTTAACCAAGACCTTAAGTGAATTGGGCTCATGCCACGTATTAGTCTCTTTTGAATTTCTCCATCTTTCTAAGGTGGAAGTTGTCTTGTTGTCACGCTGATCAACCACTCAGGAAGCATCTACGACGACAAGAAATGCACATATCCCTGCTCTCCCCTTGCTTCATTCGGGAACTACTACTAATTTGGACTGTATGTCGGCAATATTCTTTGAAAGCAATCCATACTGTTGTTGTAAGTCTTAAGAAACATATAAGAAGACAATTAGTGAGTAATTTTTAATATTGGAGATGGTGCTAAGACTCTTCCATCGTTATTTATTTTACATTCTGTTACTACAGTTCTCTGAATAATTCAGTTTTAAAATTAAACTGCCTTCAGTTTATCCCAGTCATTCCCAGGGATTTTTTTTGTAGGCTGCTTTACGTCGCACCGACACAGATAGGTCTTATGGCGACGATGGGATTGGAATGGGCTAGGAGTGGGAAGGAAGCGGTTGTGGCCTTACGTTACAGCCCCAGAATTTGCCTGGTGTGAAAATGGGAAACCACGAAAAACCATTTTCAGGGCTCCTAGCCCTTTTACATCCCATCGTCGCCATAGGACCCATCTCTGTCGGTGCGACGTAAAACAAGTTGTCAAAAAATTATAATAAACACCGATGTTTATATTCTTTTCCAATTCTTAAATTTTAGCTTTCAGATGGTGATTTATTTGCTATCGTTCTGAATTACCAGGGCACAAGGATCTCAAAAGTTGATGCATTCAAATGGTTAATCCTTAAGTTCAAGAAACCACAGCTGTAGAAGTGTAGAAGCGATCTCCTACAACAGAGAGGGGCCGATATAAGTGGGGCGGAAGTTATAATGTAATACGGGGAGAAAGCTTCATCTGATCGACAAGGTGTATACACTTAATGAATATTAGAGTTAACATTTATGGTTAAAAATATCGAAGAATACCCTTATAATAAGGTTTATTAAATTAATGGAAGTTTGAGATTTACTAGGAAGACCAGCCCACTTGCAGCAGGTCCATATGCACTTTAAACCCGTTAGATGTTAGGGACTGCCTGTAAGGAAGTAATCTTTCACCGGAGCTATATTAGCATGCAGTCATTCCGGGTGACGAAACAGGTTGCATTGTTAGATCATCTCAGAGACATATCCAAGGCCCAACATTCGTAGCTGAGCAGTTAATTCACTAAATTTATGCTCCAGTACAGCATTCGGAAGCTGCTCTATTCAGTTTGAATCCAACGTTGACAGAAACTAGTGTGTTGTGAATATGCGGTTACTTCGGCTTTTTCCACTCCCACTGCAGAACAATGACAGTATAACAACGATAAGGTGTCGCTCTCACTCCCATATTCATCATCACCATCATCATCATCATCATCATAAACGGCGTTCACTCGCTGGCACCGGGAAAATTGCCCGTGCAGTTAGGGGCGCGCAGCTGTGAGCCAGCATCCTGGATATAGTGGGTTCGAACCGCACTGTTGGCAGCCCTGAAGATGGATTTACGTGGTTTCCCATTTTCACACCAGGCAAATGCTGGGACTGTACCTTAATTAAGGCCACGGCCGCTTCCTCCCCATTTCTAGTCCTCTCCTCTCCCATCGTCACCATAAGACCTATCTGTGTCGGTGCGACGTTAAGCAAAAACCAAACAAAAAAAATCACTCGCTGGCGAGTACAGTAACTGTCTTCAGAGTTCATGAACGTTGTCGATTATGGGTTTTTAGATGGCTGAAGAGACCAATTCTAGAATCTCAAGATGTCTACCGAAACTCCTTTCCTGATATTCTCGCTCATTTCTACGATTTATTTTACTGGATGCTCACCCTCCATCTTGCTGTTTTACGGCAGAAAGAAATGTGTTCAGCCCTCTATAATAATTTCGTGTGGCTATTACTAGCCGATTGCAGCCCTTGTAAGGCAGACCCTCCGATGAGGGTGGGCGGCATCTGCCATGTGTAGGTAAATGCGTGTTATTGTGGTGGACGATAGTGTTATGTCTGGTGTGTGAGTTGCAGGGATGTTGGGCCCCCGGGCCATTGGAATTAACCAATTAAGGTTAAAATCCCCGACCCGGCCGGGAATCGAACCCGGGACCCTCTGAACCGAAGGCCAGTACGCTGACCATTCAGCCAACGAGTCGGACGTTCAGCCCTCTGATCCCTATGTTCATTTAAATTAAATACTCTATCACCGTGGCCATAACTTTGAACTGTAATTCAACTAATGATTATTTTAGAGTCAAAACTTACGACAACTACGCAGAAACGCTGAACGGATTTCATTTTAAAATATGGTAGCTTCCATAAGAAGTTTGCAGAAATCTTGTTCAAAGGTTCAAGTTACCAAATGGTGGCCGGGGTAATACACACTGGCGACAATGTGAAGAATACGTTTGATCTACCACCTGGGAACGAGGGTATCTTCTACACTTAATACCACTTCATGTTTTGAAGCACCTACCTTTGTTTCAAGTAATCATGCTTACTAGGAGACATTTGCCCCATTGATTTGATCCATTTTCATTATACTTCCTAACTGTGGGAAGAACTCCAAATTTTAAATTGCAAGGGGCAACTGCCATCCAATTTCAAGAAAATGGAATTTGAATACTTCGAAAGTGCTCCACAAGACCAACATGCGATCCATTCCTACAACGAAAGTGACAGCGCAACCGGCAAGCTCACTTCACGAGGTCGTGATCCACGAATCGAATCTCATCTCTCAGAACATTGTATACCGTACTATACGGACATCAAATAAGTTTTGTCAAAGAAGACGAGTGAAAAAAATATTGAGAATGCCTTGCTCACAATTCTGTACACAAACAAGAAATTAAAATTGCCCAAATACTGTGTATTTCATTGTGATACCAAACTCGTTTGCCTGCTGCCATTTCTTGATGGATACAGTACTTTTGTATCCATCTCTTGGCACAGGCCAGAGTAAAGTGTAGCTTCCACCAAAGTCCCAGTCTCATCCACGGCTGTGACAATATGGAAGCTGCTGGGGTATGGGTGGTGTTGAGTAATGACATTCAGAGCACGACTAGTGCATCTGAGTGTTATGAAAGGTGTTGTTTATAGGGTCAGTCGTGCTGCAATAGCACTTTCTGACCCAGTGAGGAAAGCAATGGCAAACTACCTCACTCCTCGTCTTGCCTAGTACGCCTCATTTTGGTGCTGCCATTGGTTTTTGCGGTTTCCTTATAACCGCATAACCTTTGGTGGTGCTATTTGAGGATCCAACCAGCCTCTGGGCTGATGACCTAACAGACAGACAAAACTCGTAATCATCAGATAAAACTCCA